>NW_028296508.1:0-285029 GCF_964197995.2 Scardinius erythrophthalmus | reverse complement strand
CCATTTCCTGATGTTGTACTTTAACAAACTCCTCCTACAGTTTTGATCTGATCCTCTTCAAATTTGGTGAGTGTAATCTTAAGGCCTTTCCTAAAGGTGCCGGGTGGCGGTGGCAGGGGTGCGAGGGCCCTTTTCATCGCTGCTTGCAGCTTTAATTATTAGGGCCCGAGCACCGATGGTGAGAGGACCCTATTGTTTTTGCTCCGTTTATTAGGGCCCGAGCACCGATGGTGTGAGGACCCTATTGTTTTTGCTCCGTTTATTATTATTATTCTTCTTCTTCTTCTCCAAAGTGAATCGCTTTTTAGAGGGCCTAAACATGCTCGAAAACTCATGAAACTTTGCACACGCTTCAGAAGTGGTGACAATTTACGTGTGATGTGGTTTTAAAAATTGGATGGGGCAAAATGGCTTACTTATTGCCCCTACATTTTACCCCGGCTCGACGTTTCACGTACAGGTATGAAATTTGGTACACACATGTAAGGACCCAATACCTACAAAAAAGTCTCTTGGAGCATAGCCCTAAACACAACAGGAAGTCAGTTATTTTGAACTTCCTGTCAGATTTTGGGCAGTTTTTGCCATTTCCTGATGTTGTACTTTAACAAACTCCTCCTACAGTTTTGATCTGATCCTCTTCAAATTTGGTGAGTGTAATCTTAAGGCCTTTCCTAAAGGTGCCGGGTGGCGGTGGCAGGGGTGCGAGGGCCCTTTTCATCGCTGCTTGCAGCTTTAATTATTAGGGCCCGAGCACCGATGGTGAGAGGACCCTATTGTTTTTGCTCCGTTTATTAGGGCCCGAGCACCGATGGTGTGAGGACCCTATTGTTTTTGCTCCGTTTATTATTATTATTCTTCTTCTTCTTCTCCAAAGTGAATCGCTTTTTAGAGGGCCTAAACATGCTCGAAAACTCATGAAACTTTGCACACGCTTCAGAAGTGGTGACAATTTACGTGTGATGTGGTTTTAAAAATTGGGTGGGGCAAAATGGCTTACTTATTGCCCCTACATTTTGCCCCGGCTCGACGTTTCACGTACAGGTATGAAATTTGGTACACACATGTAAAGACCCAATACCTACAGAAAAGTCTCTTGGAGCATAGCCCTAAACACAACAGGAAGTGAGCTATTTTGAACTTCCTCCTAGATTTTGGGCATTTTTCGTAATTTCCTGATGTTGTACTTTAACAAACTCCTCCTACAGATTTGATCTGATCCTCTTCAAAGTTGGTGAGTGTAATCTTAAGGCCTTTGTGACGTTAAATTGCGAAGATCTTTAGTTTTCGTCGATGGGTGTGCCCTCGGCGGCCTGACAAATGTTAACCAAATTTCGGCCTTCTGGTGATATATGCATGATCAGATAAGTTCAATATTAATGTTGCTTGCAGTTCCGATGTTGCTAGGCAACCACAGACAGCCTGCAGTAACTCAGGCATACAATTTCCAATCTTCCCCAAACTTCACATGTTTGATAAGAGTCCTGTCCTGAACACATGACCATGCTCATATTTGGTTATAGCAATAGCGCCACCTGCTGGTAGCAGGAAGTGTGGCAAATACAAAACGTGCTCGAAAAATCATGAAACTTTGCACACGCTTCAGAAGTGGTGAAAATTTACGTGTGATATGGTTTTCAAAATTGGGTGGGGCAAAATGGCTTAATTATTGCCCCTACATTTTGCCCCGGCTCGACGTTTCACGTACAGGTATGAAATTTGGTACATACATGTAATGACCCAATACCTACAAAAAAGTCTCTTGGAGCGTAGCCCTAAACACAACAGGAAGTCAGCTATTTTGAACTTCCTCTCAGATTTTGGGCAGTTTTTGCCATTTCCTGATGTTGTACTTTAACAAACTCCTCCTACAGTTTTGATCTGATCCTCTTCAAATTTGGTGAGTGTAATCTTAAGGCCTTTCCTAAAGGTGCCGGGTGGCGGTGGCAGGGGTGCGAGGGCCCTTTCCATCGCTGCTTGCAGCTTTAATTATTATTAGGGCCCGAGCACCGATGGTGTGAGGACCCTCTTGGAATTGCTCTGTTTATTATTATTATTAGGGCCCGAGCACCGATGGTGTGAGGACCCTCTTGGAATTGCTCTGTTTATTAGGGCCCGAGCACCGATGGTGTGAGGACCCTCTTGGAATTGCTCTGTTTATTATTATTATTATTATTATTCTTCTCCGCATTGAATTGCATTTTTGAGGGCCTAAACATGCTCGAAAACTCACGAAACTTTGCACACGCGTCAGAACTGGCGAAAATTTACATCTGATATAGGTTTCAGAATTGGACGGGGCAAAACGGCTCGATAGCGCCACCTATAAAAGTTCAACGGAGTGCGCCTCCCGCAACGTTCCACGTACGTGCACGAAATTCGGTACATACATGTAATGAACTAATACCTACAAAAAAGTCTCTTGGAGCATAGCCCTAAACACAACAGGAAGTCAGCCATTTTCAACTTCCTCTCAGATTTTTGTGCAGTTTTTGACATTTTCAGGCCTCGTACTTTAACGAACTCCTCCTACAGTTTTAATCTGATCATCTTCAAATTTGGTGAGTGTAATCTTAAGGCCTTTGCGACGTTAAATTGCGAAGATCTTGAGTTTTTGTCAAAGGGCGGGTCCTCGGCGGCCTGACAAATTTCGATGTTTCGCCATGAAACAGGAAGTTGCTGTAACTCAGGCATGGAATGTCCAATCTGCCCCAAACTTCACACTTTTGATAAGCGTTCTGTCCTGAACACATGACCATGCTCATATTCAGTTACAGTCATAGCGCCACCTGCTGGCAACAGGAAGTGACATGTTTAACACTGTTATGGACTCCTAATAACATATAAAAAAGTGCCAGCAAGTGCTAAACATGCTAACAACATACTAGAAGCATGCTAAAACATGCTAGCAAACTCTTAGCTAAGTGCTAAAACATGCTATTATTGCAATTAAATAGGAATTTGCTGTAACTCAGGCATGGAATGTCCAATCTGCCCCAAACTTCACACTTTTGATAAGCGTTCTGTCCTGAACACATCTACATGAGAACATTCAGTTATAGTAATAGCGCCACCTACTGGTAACAGGAAGTGTCATGTTTAACACGTTGATGCCATTCTAGCAACATGTTAAAAATGCCATTGACTTCTAAACATGCTAGAAACATTTTAAAACATGCTAGCAATACTTAGCTAAGTGCTAAAGCATGCTAATTCAATGAAACAGGATGTTGTTGTTACTCAAGAAGGCAATGTCCAATCTGCGCCAAACTTCACACTTTTAATAAACGTTCTGTCCTGAACACATGACCATGCTCATATTCAGTTACAGTCATAGTGCCACCTGCTGGCAACAGGAAGTGACATGTTAAACACTGTTGTGGACATAAAAACATAAAAAAAGTGCCAGCAAGTGCTAAACATGCTAACAACATACTAGAAAAATGCTAAAACATGCTAGCAAACACTTAGCTAAGTGCTAAAGCATGCTATTGCTGCAATTAAATAGGAATTTGCTGTAACACAGGCAAGGAATGTCCAATCTGCCTCAAACTTCACACGTTTGATAAGAGTCATGGCCTGAACACATCTACATGAGAATATTCAGTTATAGTAATAGCGCCACCTGCTGTCAACAGGAAGTGACATGTTTAACACTGTTGTGGTCTCCTAATAACATATAAAAAAGAGCCAGCAAGTGCTAAACAGGTTAGTAACATACTAGAAACATGCTAGCAAACACTTAGCTAAGTGCTAAAGCATGCTATCACTGCAATTAAATAGGAATTTGCTGTAACCCAGGCATGGAATGTCCAATCTGCCCCAAACATCACACGTTTGATAAGAATCATGGCCTGAACACATGTCTATGCTCAAATTCAGTTATAGTAATAGCGCCACCTACTGGCAACAGGAAGTGACATGTTTAACACGTTGATGCCGTTCTAGCAACATGTTAAAAATGCCATTGAGTTCTAAACATGCTAGAAACATATTAACACATGCTAGCAATACTTAGCTAAGTGCTTAAGCATGATAATTCAATGAAACAGGACTTTGTTGTTACTCAAGAAGGCAATGTACAATCTACCCCAAACTTCACACGTTTGATAAGAGTTATCTCTTGAACACATGTCCATGCTCATATTTAGTTATAGTCATAGCGCCACCTGCTGGCAACAGGAAGTGACGTTTAACACTGTTCTTGACTCCTAATAACATATAAAAAAAATGCCAGTAGGTGCTAAACATCCTACCAACATACTAGAGACATGCTAAAACATACTAGCAAACACTTAGCTAAGTGCTAAAGAATGATATTACTGCAATTAAATATGAATTTGCTGTAACTCAGGCATGGAATGTCCAATCTGCCCCAAACTTCACACTTTTGATAAGCGTTCTGTCCTGAACACATGACCATGCTTATATTCAGTTACAGTCATAGCGCCACCTGCTGGCAACAGGAAGTGACATGTTTAACACTGTTATGGACTCCTAATAACATATAAAAAAGTGCCAGCAAGTGTTAAACATGCTAACAACATACTAGAAACATGCTAAAACATGCTAGCAAACTCTTAGCTAAGTGCTAAAGCATGCTATTATTGCAATTAAATAGGAATTTGTTGTAACTCAGGCATGGAATGTCCAATCTGCCCCAAACTTCACACTTTTGATAAGAGTCATGGCCTGAACACATCTACATGAGAATGTTCAGTTATAGTAATAGCGCCACCTACTGGCAACAGGAAGTGACATGTTTAACACGTTGATGCCGTTCTAGCAACATGTTAAAAATGTCATTGAGTTCTAAACATGCTAGAAACATGTTAAAACATGCTAACAATGCTTAGCTAAGTGCTAAAGAATGCTAATTCAATGAAACATGACTTTGTTGTTACTCAAGAAGGCAATGTCCAATTTGCACCAAACTTCACACGTTTGATAAGAGTTCTGTCCTGAACACACATCCATGCTCATATTCAGTTATAGTCATAACGCCACCTACTGGCAACAGAAACTGACATGGTTAACACAGTAATGCAGTACTAACCACATAATTATTGTGTACTAAGCATGCTAGGAACAGACTAAACATGCTAGCAACACTTAGCTGAGTCATGAAGCATGCTATTATCACCATTATACAAAACATTTTGTAAGTGACTTTGACATACTCTTACTATATATACCTCCTTAAATGTACATTTCCCAACCATGCTCTGTCTTCCTAAAGCCACCGAGTGTTGATGGCAGGGGTGCGAGGGCCCTTTCATCGCTGCTTGCAGCTTTAATTAGGGCCCGAGCACCGATGGTGTGAGGACCCTCTTGGAATTGCTCTGTTTATTATTATTATTATTATTCTTCTCCGCATTTAATTGCATTTTTGAGGGCCTAAACATGCTCGAAAACTCACGAAACTTTGCACACGCGTCAGAACTGGCGAAAATTTACATCTGATATAGGTTTCAGAATTGGGCGGGGCAAAATGGCTCGATAGCGCCACCTATAAAAGTTAAACGGAGTGCGCCTCCCGCTGTGTTCCACGTACGTGTACGAAATTCGGTACATATGTGAAAGGACCTAATACCTACAAAAAAGTCTCTTGGAGCATAGCTCTAAACACAACAGGAAGTCAGCCATTTTCAACTTCCTCTCTGATTTTTGTGCACTTTTTGCCATTTTCAGGCCTCGTACTTTAACGAACTCCTCCTACAGTTTTAATCTGATCATCTTCAAATTTGGTGAGTGTAATCTTAAGGCCTTTGCGACGTTAAATTGCGAAGATCTTGAGTTTTCGTCGAAGGGCGGGCCCTCGGCGGCCTGACAAATTTTGATGTTTCGCCATGAAACAGGAAGTTGCTGTAACTCAGGCATGGAATGTCCAATCTTCCCCAAACTTCACACTTTTGATAAGCGTTCTGTCCTGAACACATGACCATGCTTATATTCAGTTACAGTCATAGCGCCACCTGCTGGCAACAGGAAGTGACATGTTTAACACTCTTGTGGACTCCTGATAACATATAAAAAAGTGCCAGCAAGTGCTAAACATGCTAACAACTTACTAGAAACATGCTAAAACATGCTAGCAAACACTTAGCTAAGTGCTAAAGCATGCTATTACTGCAATTAAATAGGAATTTGCTGTAACTCAGGCACGGAATGTCCGATCTGCCCCAAACTTCACACGTTTGATAAGCGTTCTGTCCTGAACACATGACCATGCTCATATTCAGTTACAGTCATAGCGCCACCTGCTGGCAACAGGAAGTGACATGTTAAACACTGTTGTGGACTCCTGATAACATATAAAAAAGTGCCAGCAAGTGCTAAACATGCTAACAACATACTAGAAACATGTTAGCAAACACTTAGCTAAGTGCTAAAGCATGCTATTGCTGCAAATAAATAGGAAGTTGCTGTAACTAAGGCATGGAATGTCCAATCTGCCCCAAACTTCACACTTTTGATAAGCGTTCTGTCCTGAACACATGACCATGCTCATATTCAGTTATAGTCATAGCGCCACCTGCTGGCAACAGGAAGTGACATGTTTAACACTCTTGTGGACTCCTGATAACATATAAAAAAGTGCCAGCAAGTGCTAAACATGCTAACAACATACTAGAAACATGCTAAAACATGCTAGCAAACACTTAGCTAAGTGCTAAAGCATGCTATTACTGCAATTAAATAGAAATTTGTTGTAACTCAGGCACAGAATGTCCAATCTGCCCCAGACTTCACACGTTTGATAAGAGTCATGGCCTGAACACATCTACATGAGAATATTCAGTTATAGTAATAGCGCCACCTACTGGTAACAGGAAGTGTCATGTTTAACACGTTGATGCCGTTCTAGCAACATGTTAAAAATGCCATTGACTTCTAAAAATGCTAGAAACATGTTAAAACATGCTAGCAATACTTAGCTAATTCAATGAAACAGGATGTTGTTGTTACTCAAGAAGGCAATGTCCAATCTGCGCCAAACTTCACACTTTTGATAAGCGTTCTGTCCTGAACACATGACCATGCTCATTCAGTTACAGTCATAGCACCGCCTGCTGGCAACAGGAAGTGACATGTTAAACACTGTTGTGGACTCCTGATAACATATAAAAAAGTGCCAGCAAGTGCTAAACACGCTAACAACATACTAGAAACATATTAGCAAACACTTAGCTAAGTGCTAAAGCATGCTATTGCTGCAATTAAATATGAATTTGCTGTAACACAGGCATGGAATGTCCAATCTGCCCCAAACTTAATATGTAACATGCAAGAAACATGCTAGCAACACCTAGCTAAGTTCTAAAGCATGCTAGAAATGCTAAAGGAAGTTGTTGTAACTTAGGCATACAATGTCCAATCTACCCCAAACTTCAAACGTTTGATAATAGTTATCTCCTGAACACAAGTCCATGCTCATATTCAGATATAGTCATAGCGCCGCCTGCTGGCAACAGGAAGTGACGTTTAACACTATTCTGGACTCCTAATAACATATAAAAAAGTGTCACCAACTGCTAAACATGTTAGCAACATACTAGAAACATGCAATCAAATACTTAGCTAAGTGTTAAAGCATCCTATTACTGCAATTAAATATGAATTTGCTGTAACTCAGGCATTCAATGTCCAATCTACCCCAAAATTAATATGTAATATGCTAGAAACATCATAAAACATGCTAGAAATGCTAAAGGAAGTTGTTGTAACTCAAGCATACAATGTCCAATCTGCCCCAAACTCCACATGTTTGATAAAAGTCCTGCACTGAACACATCTACATAGCGATATTCAGATATAGACATAGCCCCACCTACTGGCAACAGAAACTGACATGGTTAACACAGTAATGCAGTACTAACCACATAACTATTGTGTACTAAGCATGCTAAAAACATACTAAACATGCTAGCAACTACTATATATACCTCCTTAAATGCACATTTTCCAACCATGCTCTGTCTTCCTAAAGCCACCGGGTGGCGGCGGCACGGGTGCGAGGGCCCTTTCATCGCTGCTTGCAGCTTTAATTATTATTATTATTATTCTTCTCCGCATTGAATTGCATTTTTGAGGGCCTAAACATGCGCGAAAACTCACGAAACTTTGCACACGCGTCAGAACTGGCGAAAATTTACATCTGATATAGGTTTCAGAATTGGACGGAGCAAAATGGCTCGATAGCGCCACCTATAAAAGTTCAACGGAGTGCGCCTCCCGCAACGTTCAACGTACGTGCACGAAATTCGGTACATACGTGTAATGACCTAATACCTACAAAAAAGTCTCTTGGAGCATAGCCCTAAACACAACAGGAAGTCAGCCATTTTGAACTTCCTCTCAGATTTTTGTGCAGTTTTTGCCATTTTCAGGCCTCGTACTTTAACGAACTCCTCCTACAGTTTTAATCTGATCATCTTCAAATTTGGTGAGTGTAATCTTAAGGCCTTTGCGACGTTAAATTGCGAAGATCTTGAGTTTTCGTCGAAGGGCGGGTCCTCGGCGGCCTTACAAATTTCGATGTTTCGCCATGAAACAGGAAGTTGCTGTAACTCAGGCATGGAATGTCCAATCTGCCCCAAACTTCACACGTTTGATAAGCGTTCTGTCCTGAACACGTGACCATGCTCATATTCAGTTATAGTCATAGCGCCACCTGCTGGCAACAGGAAGTGACATGTTTAACACTGTTATGGACTCCTAATAACATATAAAAAAGTGCCAGCAAGTGCTAAACATGCTAACAACATACTAGAAGCATGCTAAAACATGCTAGCAAACTCTTAGCTAAGTGCTAAAGCATGCTATTATTGCAATTAAATAGGAATTTGCTGTAACTCAGGCATGGAATGTCCAATCTGCCCCAAACTTCACACTTTTGATAAGCGTTCTGTCCTGAACACATCTACATGAGAATATTCAGTTATAGTAATAGCGCCACCTACTGGCAACAGGAAGTGTCATGTTTAACACTTTGATGCCATTCTAGCAACATGTTAAAAATGCCATTGAGGTCTAAACATGCTAGAAACATGTTAAAACATGCTAGCTAATGTTAAAACATGCTAGCAATACTTAGCTAAGTGGTAAAGCATGCTAATTCAATGAAACAGGATGTTGTTGTTACTCAATAAGGCAATGTCCAATATGCGCCAAACTTCACACTTTTAATAAACGTTCTGTCCTGAACACATGACCATGCTCATATTCAGTTACAGTCACAGTGCCACCTGCTGGCAACAGGAAGTGACATGTTAAACACTGTTGTGGACATATAAAAACATATAAAAAAGTGCCAGCAAGTGCTAAACATGCTAACAACATAGTAGAAACATGCTAAAACATGCTAGCAAACACTTGGCTAAGTGCTAAAGCATGCTATTGCTGCAATTAAATAGGAATTTGCTGTAACACAGGCATGGAATGTCCAATCTGCCCCAAACTTCACACGTTTGATAAGAGTCATGGCCTGAACACATCTACATGAGAATATTCAGTTATAGTAATAGCGCCACCTGCTGTCAACAGGAAGTGACATGTTTAACACTGTTGTGGTCTCCTAATAACATATATAAAAGAGCCAGCAAGTGCTAAACAGGTTAGCAACATACTAGAAACATGCTAGCAAACACTTAGCTAAGTGATAAAGCATGCTATTACTGCAATTAAATAGGAATTTGCTGTAACTCAGGCATGGAACGTCCAATCTGCCCCAAACTTCACATGTTTGATAAGAATCATGGCCTGAACGCATGCCTATGCTCAAATTCAGTTATAGTAATAGCGCCACCTACTGGCAACAGGAAGTGACATGTTTAACACGTTGATGCCGTTCTAGCAACATGTTAAAAATGCCATTGAGTTCTAAACATGCTAGAAACATATTAAAACATGCTAGCAATACTTAGCTAAGTGCTAAAGCATGCTAATTCAATTAAACAGGACTTTGTTGTTACTCAAGAAGGCAATGTACAATCTACCCCAAACGTCACACGTTTGATAAGAGTTATCTCTTGAACACATGTCCATGCTCATATTTAGTTATAGTCATAGCGCCACCTGCTGGCAACAGGAAGTGACGTTTAACACTGTTCTTGACTCCTAATAACATATAAAAAAATGCCAGTAGGTGCTAAACATCCTACCAACATACTAGAGACATGCTAAAACATAATAGCAAACACTTAGCTAAGTGCTAAAGAATGATATTACTGCAATTAAATATGAATTTGCTGTAACTCAGGCATGGAATGTCCAATCTGCCCCAAACTTCACACTTTTGATAAGCGTTCTGTCCTGAACACATGACCATGCTTATATTCAGTTATAGTCATAGCGCCACCTGCTGGCAACAGGAAGTGACATGTTTAACACTGTTGTGGACTCCTAATAACATATAAAAAAGTGCCAGCAAGTGTTAAACATGCTAACAACATACTAGAAACATGCTAAAACATGCTAGCAAACTCTTAGCCAAGTGCTAAAGCATGCTATTATTGCAATTAAATAGGAATTTGCTGTAACTCAGGCATGGAATGTCCAATCTGCCCCAAACTTCACACTTTTGATAAGAGTCATGGCCTGAACACATCTACATGAGAATGTTCAGTTATAGTAATAGCGCCACCAACTGGCAACAGGAAGTGACATGTTTAACACGTTGATGCCGTTCTAGCAACATGTTAAAACATGCTAACAATGCTTAGCTAAGTTCTAAAGAATGCTAATTCAATGAAACATGACTTTGTTGTTACTCAAGAAGGCAATGTCCAATTTGCACCAAACTTCACATGTTTGATAAGAGTTCTGTCCTGAACACACATCCATGCTCATATTCAGTTATAGTCATAACGCCACCTACTGGCAACAGAAACTGACATGGTTAACACCGTGCAGTACTAACCACATAATTATTGTGTACTAAGCATGCTAGAAACAGACTGAACATGCTAGCAACACTTAGCTGAGTCATGAAGCATGCTATTATCACCATTATACAAAACATTTTGTAACTGACTTTGACATACTCTTACTATATATACCTCCTTAAATGTACATTTCCCAACCATGCTCTGCCTTCCTAAAGCCACCGAGTGTTGATGGCACGGGTGCGAGGGCCCTTTCATCGCTGCTTGCAGCTTTAATTAGGGCCCGAGCACCGATGGTGTGAGGACCCTCTTGGAATTGCTCTGTTTATTAGGGCCCGAGCACCGATGGTGTGAGGACCCTCTTGGAATTGCTCTGTTTATTAGGGCCCGAGCACCGATGGTGTGAGGACCCTCTTGGAATTGCTCTGTTTATTAGGGCCCGAGCACCGATGGTGTGAGGACCCTCTTGGAATTGCTCTGTTTATTATTATTAGGGCCCGAGCACCGATGGTGTGAGGACCCTCTTGGAATTGCTCTGTTTATTATTATTATTATTATTATTATTATTATTCTTCTTCTCCGCATTGAATCGCATTTTTGAGGGCCTAAACATGCTCGAAAACTCACGAAACTTTGCACACGCGTCAGAACTGGCGAAAATTTACATCTGATATAGGTTTCAGAATTGGACGGGGCAAAATGGCTCGATAGCGCCACCTATAAAAGTTCAACGGAGTGCGCCTCCCGCAACGTTCCACGTACGTGCACGAAATTCGGTACATACGTGTAATGACCTAATACCTACAAAAAAGTCTCTTGGAGCATAGCCCTAAACACAACAGGAAGTCAGCCATTTTGAACTTCCTCTCAGATTTTTGTGCAGTTTTTGCCATTTTCAGGCCTCGTACTTTAACGAACTCCTCCTACAGTTTTAATCTGATCATCTTCAAATTTGGTGAGTGTAATCTTAAGGCCTTTGCGACGTTAAATTGCGAAGATCTTGAGTTTTCGTCGAAGGGCGGGTCCTCGGCGGCCTTACAAATTTCGATGTTTCGCCATGAAACAGGAAGTTGCTGTAACTCAGGCATGGAATGTCCAATCTGCCCCAAACTTCACACTTTTGATAAGCGTTCTGTCCTGAACACATGACCATGCTCATATTCAGTTACAGTCATAGCGCCACCTGCTGGCAACAGGAAGTGACATGTTTAACACTGTTATGGACTCCTAATAACATATAAAAAAGTGCCAGCAAGTGCTAAACATGCCAACAACATACTAGAAGCATGCTAAAACATGCTAGCAAACTCTTAGCTAAGTGCTAAAGCATGCTATTATTGCAATTATATAGGAATTTGCTGTAACTCAGGCATGGAATGTCCAATCTGCCCCAAACTTCACACTTTTGATAAGCGTTCTGTCCTGAACACATCTACATGAGAACATTCAGTTATAGTAATAGCGCCACCTACTGGCAACAGGAAGTGTCATGTTTAACACGTTGATGCCATTCTAGCAACATGTTAAAAATGCCATTGACTTCTAAACATGCTAGAAACATGTTAAAACATGCTATCAATACTTAGCTAAGTGCTAAAGCATGCTAATTCAATGAAATAGGATGTTGTTGTTACTCAAGAAGGCAATGTCCAATCTGCGCCAAACTTCACACTTTTAATAAACGTTCTGTCCTGAACACATGACCATGCTCATATTCAGTTACAGTCATAGTGCCACCTGCTGGCAACAGGAAGTGACATGTTAAACACTGTTGTGGACATAAAAACATATAAAAAAGTGCCAGCAAGTGCTAAACATGCTAACAACATACTAGAAAAATGCTAAAACATGCTAGCAAACACTTAGCTAAGTGCTAAAGCATGCTATTGCTGCAATTAAATAGGAATTTGCTGTAACACAGGCATGGAATGTCCAATCTGCCTCAAACTTCACACGTTTGATAAGAGTCATGGCCTGAACACATCTACATGAGAATATTCAGTTATAGTAATAGCGCCACCTACTGTCAACAGGAAGTGACATGTTTAACACTGTTGTGGTCTCCTAATAACATATAAAAAAGAGCCAGCAAGTGCTAAACAGGTTAGCAACATACTAGAAACATGCTAGCAAACACTTAGCTAAGTGCTAAAGCATGCTATCACTGCAATTAAATAGGAATTTGCTGTAACCCAGGCATGGAATGTCCAATCTGCACCAAACTTCACACGTTTGATAAGAATCATGGCCTGAACACATGTCTATGCTCAAATTCAGTTATAGTAATAGCGCCACCTACTGGCAACAGGAAGTGACATGTTTAACACGTTGATGCCGTTCTAGCAACATGTTAAAAATGCCATTGAGTTCTAAACATGTTAGAAACATATTAAAACATGCTAGCAATACTTAGCTAAGTGCTAAAGCATGCTAATTCAATGAAACAGGACTTTGTTGTTACTCAAGAAGGCAATGTACAATCTACCCCAAACTTCACACGTTTGATAAAAGTTATCTCTTGAACACATGTCCATGCTCATATTTAGTTATAGTCATAGCGCCACCTGCTGGCAACAGGAAGTGATGCTTAACACTGTTCTTGACTCCTAATAACATATTAAAAAAAAATGCCAGTAGGTGCTAAACATCCTACCAACATACTAGAGACATGCTAAAACATACTAGCAAACACTTAGCTAAGTGCTAAAGAATGATATTACTGCAATTAAATATGAATTTGCTGTAACTCAGGCATGGAATGTCCAATCTGCCCCAAACTTCACACTTTTGATAAGCGTTCTGTCCTGAACACATGACCATGCTTATATTCAGTTACAGACATAGCGCCACCTGCTGGCAACAGGAAGTGACATGTTTAACACTGTTATGGACTCCTAATAACATAAAAAAGTGCCAGCAAGTGTTAAACATGCTAACAACATATTATAAACATGCTAAAACATGCTAGCAAACTCTTAGCTAAGTGCTAAAGCATGCTAATATTGCAATTAAATAGGAATTTGCTGTAACTCAGGCATGGAATGTCCAATCTGCCCCAAACTTCACACTTTTGATAAGAGTCATGGCCTGAATACATCTACATGAGAATGTTCATTTATAGTAATAGCGCCACCTACTGGCAACAGGAAGTGACATGTTTAACACGTTGATGCCGTTCTAGCAACATGTTAAAAATGCCATTGAGTTCTAAACATGCTAGAAACATGTTAAAACATGCTAACAATGCTTAGCTAAGTGCTAAAGAATGCTAATTCAATGAAACATGACTTTTTTGTTACTCAAGAAGGCAATTTCCAATTTGCACCAAACTTCACACGTTTGATAAGAGTTCTGTCCTGAACACACATCCATGCTCATATTCAGCAATAGTCATAACGCCACCTACTGGCAACAGAAACTGACATGGTTAACACAGTAATGCAGTACTAACCACATAATTATTGTGTACTAAGCATGCTAGAAACAGACTAAACATGCTAGCAACACTTAGCTGAGTCATGAAGCATGCTATTATCACCATTATACAAAACATTTTGTTACTAACTTTGACATACTCTTACTATATATACCTCCTTAAATGTACATTTCCCAACCATGCTCTGTCTTCCTAAAGCCACCGAGTGTTGATGGCATGGGTGCGAGGGCCCTTTCATCGCTGCTTGCAGCTTTAATTATTATTATTATTCTTCTCCGCATTGAATTGCATTTTTGAGGGCCTAAACATGCTCGAAAACTCACGAAACTTTGCACACGCGTCAGAACTGGCGAAAATTTACATCTGATATAGGTTTCAGAATTGGACGGGGCAAAACGGCTCGATAGCGCCACCTATAAAAGTTCAACGGAGTGCGCCTCCCGCAACGTTCCACGTACGTGCACGAAATTCGGTACATACATGTAATGAACTAATACCTACAAAAAAGTCTCCTGGAGCATAGCCCTAAACACAACAGGAAGTCAGCCATTTTGAACTTCCTCTCAGATTTTTGTGCAGTTTTTGACATTTTCAGGCCTCGTACTTTAACGAACTCCTCCTACAGTTTTAATCTGATCATCTTCAAATTTGGTGAGTGTAATCTTAAGGCCTTTGCGACGTTAAATTGCGAAGATCTTGAGTTTTCGTCAAAGGGCGGGTCCTCGGCGGCCTGACAAATTTCGATGTTTCGCCATGAAACAGGAAGTTGCTGTAACTCAGGCATGGAATGTCCAATCTGCCCCAAACTTCACACTTTTGATAAGCGTTCTGTCCTGAACACATGACCATGCTCATATTCAGTTACAGTCATAGCGCCACCTGCTGGCAACAGGAAGTGACATGTTTAACACTGTTATGGACTCCTAATAACATATAAAAAAGTGCCAGCAAGTGCTAAACATGCTAACAACATACTAGAAGCATGCTAAAACATGCTAGCAAACTCTTAGCTAAGTGCTAAAGCATACTATTATTGCAATTAAATAGGAATTTGCTGTAACTCAGGCATGGAATGTCCAATCTGCCCCAAACTTCACACTTTTGATAAGCGTTCTGTCCTAAACACATCTACATGAGAACATTCAGTTATAGTAATAGCGCCACCTACTGGTAACAGGAAGTGTCATGTTTAACACGTTGATGCCATTCTAGCAACATGTTAAAAATGCCATTGACTTCTAAACATGCTAGAAACATTTTAAAACATGCTAGCAATACTTAGCTAAGTGCTAAAGCATGCTAATTCAATGAAACAGGATGTTGTTGTTACTCAAGAAGGCAATGTCCAATCTGCGCCAAACTTCACACTTTTAATAAACGTTCTGTCCTGAACACATGACCATGCTCATATTCAGTTACAGTCATAGTGCCACCTGCTGGCAACAGGAAGTGACATGTTAAACACTGTTGTGGACATAAAAACATAAAAAAAGTGCCAGCAAGTGCTAAACATGCTAACAACATACTAGAAAAATGCTAAAACATGCTAGCAAACACTTAGCTAAGTGCTAAAGCATGCTATTGCTGCAATTAAATAGGAATTTGCTGTAACACAGGCAAGGAATGTCCAATCTGCCTCAAACTTCACACGTTTGATAAGAGTCATGGCCTGAACACATCTACATGAGAATATTCAGTTATAGTAATAGCGCCACCTGCTGTCAACAGGAAGTGACATGTTTAACACTGTTGTGGTCTCCTAATAACATATAAAAAAGAGCCAGCAAGTGCTAAACAGGTTAGTAACATACTAGAAACATGCTAGCAAACACTTAGCTAAGTGCTAAAGCATGCTATCACTGCAATTAAATAGGAATTTGCTGTAACCCAGGCATGGAATGTCCAATCTGCCCCAAACATCACACGTTTGATAAGAATCATGGCCTGAACACATGTCTATGCTCAAATTCAGTTATAGTAATAGCGCCACCTACTGGCAACAGGAAGTGACATGTTTAACACGTTGATGCCGTTCTAGCAACATGTTAAAAATGCCATTGAGTTCTAAACATGCTAGAAACATATTAAAACATGCTAGCAATACTTAGCTAAGTGCTAAAGCATGATAATTCAATGAAACAGGACTTTGTTGTTACTCAAGAAGGCAATGTACAATCTACCCCAAACTTCACACGTTTGATAAGAGTTATCTCTTGAACACATGTCCATGCTCATATTTAGTTATAGTCATAGCGCCACCTGCTGGCAACAGGAAGTGACGTTTAACACTGTTCTTGACTCCTAATAACATATAAAAAAAATTTCCAGTAGGTGCTAAACATCCTACCAACATACTAGAGACATGCTAAAACATACTAGCAAAGACTTAGCTAAGTGCTAAAGAATGATATTACTGCAATTAAATATGAATTTGCTGTAACTCAGGCATGGAATGTCCAATCTGCCCCAAACTTCACACTTTTGATAAGCGTTCTGTCTTGAACACATGACCATGCTTATATTCAGTTACAGTCATAGCGCCACCTGCTGGCAACAGGAAGTGACATGTTTAACACTGTTATGGACTCCTAATAACATATAAAAAAGTGCCAGCAAGTGTTAAACATGCTAACAACATACTAGAAACATGCTAAAACATGCTAGCAAACTCTTAGCTAAGTGCTAAAGCATGCTATTATTGCAATTAAATAGGAATTTGCTGTAACTCAGGCATGGAATGTCCAATCTGCCCCAAACTTCACACTTTTGATAAGAGTCATGGCCTGAATACATCTACATGAGAATGTTCATTTTTAGTAATAGCGCCACCTACTGGCAACAGGAAGTGACATGTTTAACACGTTGATGCCGTTCTAGCAACATGTTAAAAATGCCATTGAGTTCTAAACATGCTAGAAACATGTTAAAACATGCTAACAATGCTTAGCTAAGTGCTAAAGAATGCTAATTCAATGAAACATGACTTTTTTGTTACTCAAGAAGGCAATTTCCAATTTGCACCAAACTTCACATGTTTGATAAGAGTTCTGTCCTGAACACACATCCATGCTCATATTCAGCTATAGTCATAACGCCACCTACTGGCAACAGAAACTGACATGGTTAACACAGTAATGCAGTACTAACCACATAATTATTGTGTACTAAGCATGCTAGAAACAGACTAAACATGCTAGCAACACTTAGCTGAGTCATGAAGCATGCTATTATCACCATTATACAAAACATTTTGTTACTAACTTTGACATACTCTTACTATATATACCTCCTTAAATGTACATTTCCCAACCATGCTCTGTCTTCCTAAAGCCACCGAGTGTTGATGGCACGGGTGCGAGGGCCCTTTCATCGCTGCTTGCAGCTTTAATTATTATTATTATTATTATTATTCTTCTCCGCATTTAATTGCATTTTTGAGGGCCTAAACATGCTCGAAAACTCACGAAACTTTGCACACGCGTCAGAACTGGCGAAAATTTACATCTGATATAGGTTTCAGAATTGGGCGGGGCAAAATGGCTCGATAGCGCCACCTATAAAAGTTCAACGGAGTGCGCCTCCCGCTGTGTTCCACGTACGTGTACGAAATTCGGTACATATGTGAAAGGACCTAATACCTACAAAAAAGTCTCTTGGAGCATAGCTCTAAACACAACAGGAAGTCAGCCATTTTCAACTTCCTCTCTGATTTTTGTGCACTTTTTGCCATTTTCAGGCCTCGTACTTTAACGAACTCCTCCTACAGTTTTAATCTGATCATCTTCAAATTTGGTGAGTGTAATCTTAAGGCCTTTGCGACGTTAAATTGCGAAGATCTTGAGTTTTCGTCGAAGGGCGGGCCCTCGGCGGCCTGACAAATTTTGATGTTTCGCCATGAAACAGGAAGTTGCTGTAACTCAGGCATGGAATGTCCAATCTTCCCCAAACTTCACACTTTTGATAAGCGTTCTGTCCTGAACACATGACCATGCTTATATTCAGTTACAGTCATAGCGCCACCTGCTGGCAACAGGAAGTGACATGTTTAACACTCTTGTGGACTCCTGATAACATATAAAAAAGTGCCAGCAAGTGCTAAACATGCTAACAACTTACTAGAAACATGCTAAAACATGCTAGCAAACACTTAGCTAAGTGCTAAAGCATGCTATTACTGCAATTAAATAGGAATTTGCTGTAACTCAGGCACGGAATGTCCGATCTGCCCCAAACTTCACACGTTTGATAAGCGTTCTGTCCTGAACACATGACCATGCTCATATTCAGTTACAGTCATAGCGCCACCTGCTGGCAACAGGAAGTGACATGTTAAACACTGTTGTGGACTCCTGATAACATATAAAAAAGTGCCAGCAAGTGCTAAATATGCTAACAACATACTAGAAACATGTTAGCAAACACTTAGCTAAGTGCTAAAGCATGCTATTGCTGCAAATAAATAGGAAGTTGCTGTAACTAAGGCATGGAATGTCCAATCTGCCCCAAACTTCACACTTTTGATAAGCGTTCTGTCCTGAACACATGACCATGCTCATATTCAGTTATAGTCATAGCGCCACCTGCTGGCAACAGGAAGTGACATGTTTAACACTCTTGTGGACTCCTGATAACATATAAAAAAGTGCCAGCAAGTGCTAAACATGCTAACAACATACTAGAAACATGCTAAAACATGCTAGCAAACACTTAGCTAAGTGCTAAAGCATGCTATTACTGCAATTAAATAGAAATTTGTTGTAACTCAGGCACAGAATGTCCAATCTGCCCCAGACTTCACACGTTTGATAAGAGTCATGGCCTGAACACATCTACATGAGAATATTCAGTTATAGTAATAGCGCCACCTACTGGTAACAGGAAGTGTCATGTTTAACACGTTGATGCCGTTCTAGCAACATGTTAAAAATGCCATTGACTTCTAAAAATGCTAGAAACACGTTAAAACATGCTAGCAATACTTAGCTAATTCAATGAAACAGGATGTTGTTGTTACTCAAGAAGGCAATGTCCAATCTGCGCCAAACTTCACACTTTTGATAAGCGTTCTGTCCTGAACACATGACCATGCTCATTCAGTTACAGTCATAGCACCGCCTGCTGGCAACAGGAAGTGACATGTTAAACACTGTTGTGGACTCCTGATAACATATAAAAAAGTGCCAGCAAGTGCTAAACACGCTAACAACATACTAGAAACATAATAGCAAACACTTAGCTAAGTGCTAAAGCATGCTATTGCTGCAATTAAATATGAATTTGCTGTAACACAGGCATGGAATGTCCAATCTGCCCCAAACTTAATATGTAACATGCAAGAAACATGCTAGCAACACCTAGCTAAGTTCTAAAGCATGCTAGAAATGCTAAAGGAAGTTGTTGTAACTTAGGCATACAATGTCCAATCTACCCCAAACTTCAAACGTTTGATAATAGTTATCTCCTGAACACAAGTCCATGCTCATATTCAGATATAGTC
Organism: Scardinius erythrophthalmus; assembly: GCF_964197995.2. Taxonomy (NCBI): domain Eukaryota; kingdom Metazoa; phylum Chordata; class Actinopteri; order Cypriniformes; family Leuciscidae; genus Scardinius; species Scardinius erythrophthalmus. The sequence goes on along the minus strand of NW_028296508.1, from coordinate 265,210 downwards.
ATAGCGCCGCCTGCTGGCAACAGGAAGTGACGTTTAACACTATTCTGGACTCCTAATAACATATAAAAAAGTGTCACCAACTGCTAAACATGTTAGCAACATACTAGAAACATGCAATCAAATACTTAGCTAAGTGTTAAAGCATCCTATTACTGCAATTAAATATGAATTTGCTGTAACTCAGGCATTCAATGTCCAATCTACCCCAAAATTAATATGTAATATGCTAGAAACATCATAAAACATGCTAGAAATGCTAAAGGAAGTTGTTGTAACTCAAGCATACAATGTCCAATCTGCCCCAAACTCCACATGTTTGATAAAAGTCCTGCACTGAACACATCTACATAGCGATATTCAGATATAGACATAGCCCCACCTACTGGCAACAGAAACTGACATGGTTAACACAGTAATGCAGTACTAACCACATAACTATTGTGTACTAAGCATGCTAAAAACATACTAAACATGCTAGCAACTACTATATATACCTCCTTAAATGCACATTTTCCAACCATGCTCTGTCTTCCTAAAGCCACCGGGTGGCGGCGGCACGGGTGCGAGGGCCCTTTCATCGCTGCTTGCAGCTTTAATTAGGGCCCGAGCACCGATGGTGTGAGGACCCTCTTGGAATTGCTCTGTTTATTATTAGGGCCCGAGCACCGATGGTGTGAGGACCCTCTTGGAATTGCTCTGTTTATTATTAGGGCCCGAGCACCGATGGTGTGAGGACCCTCTTGGAATTGCTCTGTTTATTATTATTATTATTATTATTATTCTTCTTCTTCTTCTCCGCATTTAATTGCATTTTTGAGGGCCTAAACATGCTCGAAAACTCACGAAACTTTGCACACGCGTCAGAACTGGCGAAAATTTACATCTGATATAGGTTTCAGAATTGGACGGGGCAAAATGGCTCGATAGCGCCACCTATAAAAGTTCAACGGAGTGCGCCTCCCGCAACGTTCCACGTACGTGCACGAAATTCGGTACATACGTGTAATGATCTAATACCTACAAAAAAGTCTCTTGGAGCATAGCCCTAAACACAACAGGAAGTCAGCCATTTTGAACTTCCTCTCAGATTTTTGTGCAGTTTTTGCCATTTTCAGGCCTCGTACTTTAACGAACTCCTCCTACAGTTTTAATCTGATCATCTTCAAATTTGGTGAGTGTAATCTTAAGGCCTTTGCGACGTTAAATTGCGAAGATCTTGAGTTTTCGTCAAAGGGCGGGTCCTCGGCGGCCTGACAAATTTCGATGTTTCGCCATGAAACAGGAAGTTGCTGTAACTCAGGCATGGAATGTCCAATCTGCCCCAAACTTCACACTTTTGATAAGCGTTCTGTCCTGAACACATGACCATGCTCATATTCAGTTACAGTCATAGCGCCACCTGCTGGCAACAGGAAGTGACATGTTTAACACTGTTATGGACTCCTAATAACATATAAAAAAGTGCCAGCAAGTGCGAAACATGCTAACAACATAATAGAAGCATGCTAAAACATGCTAGCAAACTCTTAGCTAAGTGCTAAAGCATGCTATCATTGCAATTAAATAGGAATTTGCTGTAACTCAGGCATGGAATGTCCAATCTGCCCCAAACTTCACACTTTTGATAAGCGTTCTGTCCTGAACACATCTACATGAGAAAATTCAGTTATAGTAATAGCGCCACCTACTGGTAACAGGAAGTGTCATGTTTAACACGTTGATGCCATTCTAGCAACATGTTAAAAATGCCATTGACTTCTAAACATGCTAGAAACATGTTAAAACATGCTATCAATACTTAGCTAAGTGCTAAAGCATGCTAATTCAATGAAACAGGATGTTGTTGTTACTCAAGAAGGCAATGTCCAATCTGCGCCAAACTTCACACGTTTGATAAGAGTTATCTCTTGAACACATGTCCATGCTCATATTTAGTTATAGTCATAGCGCCACCTGCTGGCAACAGGAAGTGACGTTTAACACTGTTATGGACTCCTAATAACATATAAAAAAGTGCCAGCAAGTGTTAAACATGCTAACAACATACTAGAAACATGCTAAAACATGCTAGCAAACACTTAGCTAAGTGCTAAAGCATGCTATTGCTGCAATTAAATAGGAATTAGCTGTAACACAGGCATGGAATGTCCAATCTGCCTCAAACTTCACACGTTTGATAAGAGTCATGGCCTGAACACATCTACATGAGAATATTCAGTTATAGTAATAGCGCCACCTGCTGTCAACAGGAAGTGACATGTTTAACACTGTTGTGGTCTCCTAATAACATATAAAAAAGAGCCAGCAAGTGCTAAACAGGTTAGCAACATACTAGAAACATGCTAGCAAACACTTAGCTAAGTGCTAAAGCATGCTATCACTGCAATTAAATAGGAATTTGCTGTAACCCAGGCATGGAATGTCCAATCTGCCCCAAACTTCACACGTTTGATAAGAATCATGGCCTGAACACATGTCTATGCTCAAATTCAGTTATAGTAATAGCACCACCTACTGGCAACAGGAAGTGACGTTTAACACGTTGATGCCGTTCTAGCAACATGTTAAAAATGCCATTGACTTCTAAACATGCTAGAAACATGTTAAAACATGCTAGCAATACTTAGCTAAGTGCTAAAGCATGCTAATTCAATGAAACAGGACTTTGTTGTTACTCAAGAAGGCAATGTACAATCTACCCCAAACTTCACACGTTTGATAAAAGTTATCTCTTGAACACATGTCCATGCTCATATTTAGTTATAGTCATAGCGCCACCTGCTGGCAACAGGAAGTGACGTTTAACACTGTTCTTGACTCCTAATAACATATAAAAAAAATGCCAGTAGGTGCTAAACATCCTACCAACATACTAGAGACATGCTAAAACATACTAGCAAACACTTAGCTAAGTGCTAAAGAATGATATTACTGCAATTAAATATGAATTTGCTGTAACTCAGGCATGGAATGTCCAATCAGCCCCAAACTTCACACTTTTGATAAGCGTTCTGTCCTGAACACATGACCATGTTCATATTCAGTTACAGTCATAGCGCCACCTGCTGGCAACAGGAAGTGACATGTTTAACACTGTTATGGACTCCTAATAACATATAAAAAAGTGCCAGCAAGTGCTAAACATTGCTAACAACATACTAGAAACATTCTAAAACATGCTAGCAAACTCTTAGCTAGTGCTAAAGCATGCTATTATTGCAATTAAAAAGGAATTTGCTGTAACTCAGGCATGGAATGTCCAATCTGCCCCAAACTTCACACTTTTGATAAGAGTCATGGCCTGAACACATCTACATGAGAATGTTCAGTTATAATAATAGCGCCACCTACTGGCAACAGGAAGTGACATGTTTAACACGTTGATGCCGTTCTAGCAACATGTTAAAAATGCCATTGACTTCTAAACATGCTAGAAACATGTTAAAACATGCTAGCAATACTTAGCTAAGTGCTAAAGCATGCTAATTCAGTGAAACATGACTTTGTTGTTACTCAAGAAGGCAATGTCCAATTTGCACCAAACTTCACACGTTTGATAAGAGTTCTGTCATGAACACACATCCATGCTCATATTCAGTTATAGTCATAACGCCACCTACTGGCAACAGAAACTGACATGGTTAACACAGTAATGCAGTACTAACCACATAATTATTGTGTACTAAGCATGCTAGAAACAGACTAAACATGCTAGCAATACTTAGCTGAGTCATGAAGCATGCTATTATCACCATTATACAAAACATTTTGTAACTGACTTTGACATACTCTTACTATACATACCTCCTTAAATGTACATTTCCCAACCATGCTCTGTCTTCCTAAAGCCACCGAGTGTTGATGGCACGGGTGCGAGGGCCCTTTCATCGCTGCTTGCAGCTTTAATTATTATTATTATTATTATTATTATTCTTCTTCTCCGCATTGAATTGCATTTTTGAGGGCCTAAACATGCGCGAAAACTCACGAAACTTTGCATACGCGTCAGAACTGGCGAAAATTTACATCTGATATAGGTTTCAGAATTGGACGGGGCAAAACGGCTCGATAGCGCCACCTATAAAAGTTCAACGGAGTGCGCCTCCCGCAACGTTCCACGTACGTGCACGAAATTCGGTACATACATGTAATGACCTAATACCTACAAAAAAGTCTCTTGGAGCATAGCCCTAAACCCAACAGGAAGTCAGCTATTTTGAACTTCCTCCCAGATTTTTGTGCAGTTTTTGACATTTTCAGGCCTCATACTTTAACGAACTCCTCCTACAGTTTTAATCTGATCATCTTCAAATTTGGTGAGTGTAATCTTAAGGCCTTTGCGACGTTAAATTGCGAAGATCTTGAGTTTTCGTCGAAGGGCGGGTCCTCGGCGGCCTGACAAATTTTGATGTTTCGCCATGAAACAGGAAGTTGCTGTAACTCAGGCATGGAATGTCCAATCTGCCCCAAACTTCATACGTTTGATAAGAGTTCTGTCCTGAACACATGACCATGCTCATATTCAGTTATAGTCATAGCGCCACCTGCTGGCAACAGGAAGTGACATGTTTAACACTGTTATGGACTCCTAATAACATATAAAAAAGTGCCAGCAAGTGCTAAACATGCTAACAACATACTAGAAGCATGCTAAAACATGCTAGCAAACTCTTAGCTAAGTGCTAAAGCATGCTATTATTGCAATTAAATAGGAATTTGCTGTAACTCAGGCATGGAATGTCCAATCTGCCCCAAACTTCACACTTTTGATAAGCGTTCTGTCCTGAACATATCTACATGAGAATATTCAGTTATAGTAATAGCGCCACCTACTGGTAACAGGAAGTGTCATGTTTAACACGTTGATGCCATTCTAGCAACATGTTAAAAATGCCATTGACTTCTAAACATGCTAGAAACATGTTAAAACATACTAGCAATACTTAGCTAAGTGCTAAAGCATGCTAATTCAATGAAACAGGATGTTGTTGTTACTCAAGAAGGCAATGTCCAATCTGCGCCAAACTTCACACTTTTAATAAACGTTCTGTCCTGAACACATGACCACGCTCATATTCAGTTATAGTCATAGCGCCACCTGCTGGCAACAGGAAGTGACATGTTTAACACTGTTATGGACTCCTAATAACATATAAAAAAGTGCCAGCAAGTGCTAAACATGCTAACAACATACTAGAAGCATGCTAAAACATGCTAGCAAACTCTTAGCTAAGTGCTAAAGCATGCTATTATTGCAATTAAATAGGAATTTGCTGTAACTCAGGCATGGAATGTCCAATCTGCCCCAAACTTCACACTTTTGATAAGCGTTCTGTCCTGAACACATCTACATGAGAATATTCAGTTATAGTAATAGCGCCACCTACTGGTAACAGGAAAGGTCATGTTTAACACGTTGATGCCATTCTAGCAACATGTTAAAAATGCCATTGACTTCTAAACATGCTAGAAACATGTTAAAACATACTAGCAATACTTAGCTAAGTGCTAAAGCATGCTAATTCAATGAAACAGGACTTTGTTGTTACTCAAGAAGGCAATGTACAATCTACCCCAAACGTCACACGTTTGATAAGAGTTATCTCTTGAACACATGTCCATGCTCATATTTAGTTATAGTCATAGCGCCACCTGCTGGCAACAGGAAGTGACGTTTAACACTGTTCTTGACTCCTAATAACATATAAAAAAATGCCAGTAGGTGCTAAACATCCTACCAACATACTATAGACATGCTAAAACATACTAGCAAACACTTAGCTAAGTGCTAAAGAATGATATTACTGCAATTAAATATGAATTTGCTGTAACTCAGGCATGGAATGTCCAATCTGCCCCAAACTTCACACTTTTGATAAGCGTTCTGTCCTGAACACATGACCATGCTTATATTCAGTTACAGTCATAGCGCCACCTGCTGGCAACAGGAAGTGACATGTTCAACACTGTTATGGACTCCTAATAACATATAAAAAAGTGCCAGCAAGTGTTAAACATGCTAACAACATACTAGAAACATGCTAAAACATGCTAGCAAACTCTTAGCCAAGTGCTAAAGCATGCTATTATTGCAATTAAATAGGAATTTGCTGTAACTCAGGCATGGAATGTCCAATCTGCCCCAAACTTCACACTTTTGATAAGAGTCATGGCCTGAACACATCTACATGAGAATGTTCAATTATAGTAATAGCGCCACCAACTGGCAACAGGAAGTGACATGTTTAACACGTTGATGCCGTTCTAGCAACATGTTAAAAATGCCATTGAGTTCTAAACATGCTAGAAACATGTTAAAACATGCTAACAATGCTTAGCTAAGTGCTAAAGCATGCTAATTCAATGAAACATGACTTTGTTGTTACTCAAGAAGGCAATGTCCAATTTGCACCAAACTTCACACGTTTGATAAGAGTTCTGTCCTGAACACACATCCAAGCTCATATTCAGTTATAGTCATAACGCCACCTACTGGCAACAGAAACTGACATGGTTAACACACTAATGCAGTACTAACCACATAATTATTGTGTACTAAGCATGCTAGAAACACACTAAACATGCTAGCAACACTTAGCTGAGTCATGAAGCATGCTATTATCACCATTATACAAAACATTTTGTAACTGACTTTGACATACTCTTACTATATATACCTCCTTAAATGTACATTTCCCAACCATGCTCTGTCTTCCTAAAGCCACCGAGTGTTGATGGCACGGGTGCGAGGGCCCTTTCATCGCTGCTTGCAGCTTTAATTATTATTATTATTCTTCTTCTCCGCATTGAATTGCATTTTTGAGGGCCTAAACATGCTCGAAAACTCACGAAACTTTGCACACGCGTCAGAACTGGCGAAAATTTACATCTGATATAGGTTTCAGAATTGGACGGGGCAAAACGGCTCGATAGCGCCACCTATAAAAGTTCAACGGAGTGCGCCTCCCGCAACGTTCCACGTACGTGCACGAAATTCGGTACATACATGTAATGAACTAATACCTACAAAAAAGTCTCTTGGAGCATAGCCCTAAACACAACAGGAAGTCAGCCATTTTGAACTTCCTCTCAGATTTTTGTGCAGTTTTTGCCATTTTCAGGCCTCGTACTTTAACGAACTCCTCCTACAGTTTTAATCTGATCATCTTCAAATTTGGTGAGTGTAATCTTAAGGCCTTTGCGACGTTAAATTGCGAAGATCTTGAGTTTTCGTCAAAGGGCGGGTCCTCGGCGGCCTGACAAATTTCGATGTTTCGCCATGAAACAGGAAGTTGCTGTAACTCAGGCATGGAATGTCCAATCTGCCCCAAACTTCACACTTTTGATAAGCGTTCTGTCCTGAACACATGACCATGCTCATATTCAGTTACAGTCATAGCGCCACCTGCTGGCAACAGGAAGTGACATGTTTAACACTGTTATGGACTCCTAATAACATATAAAAAAGTGCCAGCAAGTGCTAAACATGCTAACAACATACTAGAAGCATGCTAAAACATGCTAGCAAACTCTTAGCTAAGTGCTAAAGCATGCTATTATTGCAATTAAATAGGAATTTGCTGTAACTCAGGCATGGAATGTCCAATCTGCCCCAAACTTCACACTTTTGATAAGCGTTCTGTCCTGAACACATCTACATGAGAACATTCAGTTATAGTAATAGCGCCACCTACTGGTAACAGGAAGTGTCATGTTTAACACGTTGATGCCATTCTAGCAACATGTTAAAAATGCCATTGACTTCTAAACATGCTAGAAACATGTTAAAACATGCTAACAATGCTTAGCTAAGTGCTAAAGCATGCTAATTCAATGAAACATGACTTTGTTGTTACTCAAGAAGGCAATGTCCAATCTGCGCCAAACTTCACACTTTTAATAAACGTTCTGTCCTGAACACATGACCATGCTCATATTCAGTTACAGTCATAGTGCCACCTGCTGGCAACAGGAAGTGACATGTTAAACACTGTTGTGGACATAAAAACATATAAAAAAAGTGCCAGCAAGTGCTAAACATGCTAACAACATACTAGAAAAATGCTAAAACATGCTAGCAAACACTTAGCTAAGTGCTAAAGCATGCTATTGCTGCAATTAAATAGGAATTTGCTGTAACACAGGCAAGGAATGTCCAATCTGCCTCAAACTTCACACGTTTGATAAGAGTCATGGCCTGAACACATCTACATGAGAATATTCAGTTATAGTAATAGCGCCACCTGCTGTCAACAGGAAGTGACATGTTTAACACTGTTGTGGTCTCCTAATAACATATAAAAAAGAGCCAGCAAGTGCTAAACAGGTTAGTAACATACTAGAAACATGCTAGCAAACACTTAGCTAAGTGCTAAAGCATGCTATCACTGCAATTAAATAGGAATTTGCTGTAACCCAGGCATGGAATGTCCAATCTGCCCCAAACATCACACGTTTGATAAGAATCATGGCCTGAACACATGTCTATGCTCAAATTCAGTTATAGTAATAGCGCCACCTACTGGCAACAGGAAGTGATATGTTTAACACGTTGATGCCGTTCTAGCAACATGTTAAAAATGCCATTGAGTTCTAAACATGCTAGAAACATATTAAAACATGCTAGCAATACTTAGCTAAGTGCTAAAGCATGATAATTCAATGAAACAGGACTTTGTTGTTACTCAAGAAGGCAATGTACAATCTACCCCAAACTTCACACGTTTGATAAGAGTTATCTCTTGAACACATGTCCATGCTCATATTTAGTTATAGTCATAGCGCCACCTGCTGGCAACAGGAAGTGACGTTTAACACTGTTCTTGACTCCTAATAACATATAAAAAAAATGCCAGTAGGTGCTAAACATCCTACCAACATACTAGAGACATGCTAAAACATACTAGCAAACACTTAGCTAAGTGCTAAAGAATGATATTACTGCAATTAAATATGAATTTGCTGTAACTCAGGCATGGAATGTCCAATCTGCCCCAAACTTCACACTTTTGATAAGCGTTCTGTCCTGAACACATGACCATGCTTATATTCAGTTACAGTCATAGCGCCACCTGCTGGCAACAGGAAGTGACATGTTTAACACTGTTATGGACTCCTAATAACATATAAAAAAGTGCCAGCAAGTGTTAAACATGCTAACAACATACTAGAAACATGCTAAAACATGCTAGCAAACTCTTAGCTAAGTGCTAAAGCATGCTATTATTGCAATTAAATAGGAATTTGCTGTAACTCAGGCATGGAATGTCCAATCTGCCCCAAACTTCACACTTTTGATAAGAGTCATGGCCTGAATACATCTACATGAGAATGTTCATTTTTAGTAATAGCGCCACCTACTGGCAACAGGAAGTGACATGTTTAACACGTTGATGCCGTTCTAGCAACATGTTAAAAATGACATTGAGTTCTAAACATGCTAGAAACATGTTAAAACATGCTAACAATGCTTAGCTAAGTGCTAAAGAATGCTAATTCAATGAAACATGACTTTTTTGTTACTCAAGAAGGCAATTTCCAATTTGCACCAAACTTCACACGTTTGATAAGAGTTCTGTCCTGAACACACATCCATGCTCATATTCAGCTATAGTCATAACGCCACCTACTGGCAACAGAAACTGACATGGTTAACACAGTAATGCAGTGCTAACCACATAATTATTGTGTACTAAGCATGCTAGAAACAGACTAAACATGCTAGCAACACTTAGCTGAGTCATGAAGCATGCTATTATCACCATTATACAAAACATTTTGTTACTAACTTTGACATACTCTTACTATATATACCTCCTTAAATGTACATTTCCCAACCATGCTCTGTCTTCCTAAAGCCACCGAGTGTTGATGGCACGGGTGCGAGGGCCCTTTCATCGCTGCTTGCAGCTTTAATTATTATTATTATTCTTCTCCGCATTGAATTGCATTTTTGAGGGCCTAAACATGCTCGAAAACTCACGAAACTTTGCACACGCGTCAGAACTGGCGAAAATTTACATCTGATATAGGTTTCAGAATTGGACGGGGCAAAACGGCTCGATAGCGCCACCTATAAAAGTTCAACGGAGTGCGCCTCCCGCAACGTTCCACGTACGTGCACGAAATTCGGTACATACATGTAATGAACTAATACCTACAAAAAAGTCTCTTGGAGCATAGCCCTAAACACAACAGGAAGTCAGCCATTTTGAACTTCCTCTCAGATTTTTGTGCAGTTTTTGACATTTTCAGGCCTCGTACTTTAACGAACTCCTCCTACAGTTTTAATCTGATCATCTTCAGATTTGGTGAGTGTAATCTTAAGGCCTTTGCGACGTTAAATTGCGAAGATCTTGAGTTTTCGTCAAAGGGCGGGTCCTCGGCGGCCTGACAAATTTCGATGTTTCGCCATGAAACAGGAAGTTGCTGTAACTCAGGCATGGAATGTCCAATCTGCCCCAAACTTCACACTTTTGATAAGCGTTCTGTCCTGAACACATGACCATGCTCATATTCAGTTACAGTCATAGCGCCACCTGCTGGCAACAGGAAGTGACATGTTTAACACTGTTATGGACTCCTAATAACATATAAAAAAGTGCCAGCAAGTGCTAAACATGCTAACAACATACTAGAAGCATGCTAAAACATGCTAGCAAACTCTTAGCTAAGTGCTAAAGCATGCTATTATTGCAATTAAATAGGAATTTGCTGTAACTCAGGCATGGAATGTCCAATCTGCCCCAAACTTCACACTTTTGATAAGCGTTCTGTCCTGAACACATCTACATGAGAACATTCAGTTATAGTAATAGCGCCACCTACTGGTAACAGGAAGTGTCATGTTTAACACGTTGATGCCATTCTAGCAACATGTTAAAAATGCCATTGACTTCTAAACATGCTAGAAACATTTTAAAACATGCTAGCAATACTTAGCTAAGTGCTAAAGCATGCTAATTCAATGAAACAGGATGTTGTTGTTACTCAAGAAGGCAATGTCCAATCTGCGCCAAACTTCACACTTTTAATAAACGTTCTGTCCTGAACACATGACCATGCTCATATTCAGTTACAGTCATAGTGCCACCTGCTGGCAACAGGAAGTGACATGTTAAACACTGTTGTGGACATAAAAACATAAAAAAAGTGCCAGCAAGTGCTAAACATGCTAACAACATACTAGAAAAATGCTAAAACATGCTAGCAAACACTTAGCTAAGTGCTAAAGCATGCTATTGCTGCAATTAAATAGGAATTTGCTGTAACACAGGCAAGGAATGTCCAATCTGCCTCAAACTTCACACGTTTGATAAGAGTCATGGCCTGAACACATCTACATGAGAATATTCAGTTATAGTAATAGCGCCACCTGCTGTCAACAGGAAGTGACATGTTTAACACTGTTGTGGTCTCCTAATAACATATAAAAAAGAGCCAGCAAGTGCTAAACAGGTTAGTAACATACTAGAAACATGCTAGCAAACACTTAGCTAAGTGCTAAAGCATGCTATCACTGCAATTAAATAGGAATTTGCTGTAACCCAGGCATGGAATGTCCAATCTGCCCCAAACATCACACGTTTGATAAGAATCATGGCCTGAACACATGTCTATGCTCAAATTCAGTTATAGTAATAGCGCCACCTACTGGCAACAGGAAGTGACATGTTTAACACGTTGATGCCGTTCTAGCAACATGTTAAAAATGCCATTGAGTTCTAAACATGCTAGAAACATATTAAAACATGCTAGCAATACTTAGCTAAGTGCTAAAGCATGATAATTCAATGAAACAGGACTTTGTTGTTACTCAAGAAGGCAATGTACAATCTACCCCAAACTTCACACGTTTGATAAGAGTTATCTCTTGAACACATGTCCATGCTCATATTTAGTTATAGTCATAGCGCCACCTGCTGGCAACAGGAAGTGACGTTTAACACTGTTCTTGACTCCTAATAACATATAAAAAAAATGCCAGTAGGTGCTAAACATCCTACCAACATACTAGAAACATGCTAAAACATACTAGCAAACACTTAGCTAAGTGCTAAAGAATGATATTACTGCAATTAAATATGAATTTGCTGTAACTCAGGCATGGAATGTCCAATCTGCCCCAAACTTCACACTTTTGATAAGCGTTCTGTCCTGAACACATGACCATGCTTATATTCAGTTACAGTCATAGCGCCACCTGCTGGCAACAGGAAGTGACATGTTCAACACTGTTATGGACTCCTAATAACATATAAAAAAGTGCCAGCAAGTGTTAAACATGCTAACAACATACTAGAAACATGCTAAAACATGCTAGCAAACTCTTAGCCAAGTGCTAAAGCATGCTATTATTGCAATTAAATAGGAATTTGCTGTAACTCAGGCATGGAATGTCCAATCTGCCCCAAACTTCACACTTTTGATAAGAGTCATGGCCTGAACACATCTACATGAGAATGTTCAATTATAGTAATAGCGCCACCAACTGGCAACAGGAAGTGACATGTTTAACACGTTGATGCCGTTCTAGCAACATGTTAAAAATGCCATTGAGTTCTAAACATGCTAGAAACATGTTAAAACATGCTAACAATGCTTAGCTAAGTGCTAAAGCATGCTAATTCAATGAAACATGACTTTGTTGTTACTCAAGAAGGCAATGTCCAATTTGCACCAAACTTCACACGTTTGATAAGAGTTCTGTCCTGAACACACATCCAAGCTCATATTCAGTTATAGTCATAACGCCACCTACTGGCAACAGAAACTGACATGGTTAACACACTAATGCAGTACTAACCACATAATTATTGTGTACTAAGCATGCTAGAAACACACTAAACATGCTAGCAACACTTAGCTGAGTCATGAAGCATGCTATTATCACCATTATACAAAACATTTTGTAACTGACTTTGACATACTCTTACTATATATACCTCCTTAAATGTACATTTCCCAACCATGCTCTGTCTTCCTAAAGCCACCGAGTGTTGATGGCACGGGTGCGAGGGCCCTTTCATCGCTGCTTGCAGCTTTAATTATTATTATTATTCTTCTTCTCCGCATTGAATTGCATTTTTGAGGGCCTAAACATGCTCGAAAACTCACGAAACTTTGCACACGCGTCAGAACTGGCGAAAATTTACATCTGATATAGGTTTCAGAATTGGACGGGGCAAAACGGCTCGATAGCGCCACCTATAAAAGTTCAACGGAGTGCGCCTCCCGCAACGTTCCACGTACGTGCACGAAATTCGGTACATACATGTAATGAACTAATACCTACAAAAAAGTCTCTTGGAGCATAGCCCTAAACACAACAGGAAGTCAGCCATTTTGAACTTCCTCTCAGATTTTTGTGCAGTTTTTGCCATTTTCAGGCCTCGTACTTTAACGAACTCCTCCTACAGTTTTAATCTGATCATCTTCAAATTTGGTGAGTGTAATCTTAAGGCCTTTGCGACGTTAAATTGCGAAGATCTTGAGTTTTCGTCAAAGGGCGGGTCCTCGGCGGCCTGACAAATTTCGATGTTTCGCCATGAAACAGGAAGTTGCTGTAACTCAGGCATGGAATGTCCAATCTGCCCCAAACTTCACACTTTTGATAAGCGTTCTGTCCTGAACACATGACCATGCTCATATTCAGTTACAGTCATAGCGCCACCTGCTGGCAACAGGAAGTGACATGTTTAACACTGTTATGGACTCCTAATAACATATAAAAAAGTGCCAGCAAGTGCTAAACATGCTAACAACATACTAGAAGCATGCTAAAACATGCTAGCAAACTCTTAGCTAAGTGCTAAAGCATGCTATTATTGCAATTAAATAGGAATTTGCTGTAACTCAGGCATGGAATGTCCAATCTGCCCCAAACTTCACACTTTTGATAAGCGTTCTGTCCTGAACACATCTACATGAGAACATTCAGTTATAGTAATAGCGCCACCTACTGGTAACAGGAAGTGTCATGTTTAACACGTTGATGCCATTCTAGCAACATGTTAAAAATGCCATTGACTTCTAAACATGCTAGAAACATGTTAAAACATGCTAACAATGCTTAGCTAAGTGCTAAAGCATGCTAATTCAATGAAACATGACTTTGTTGTTACTCAAGAAGGCAATGTCCAATCTGCGCCAAACTTCACACTTTTAATAAACGTTCTGTCCTGAACACATGACCATGCTCATATTCAGTTACAGTCATAGTGCCACCTGCTGGCAACAGGAAGTGACATGTTAAACACTGTTGTGGACATAAAAACATATAAAAAAAGTGCCAGCAAGTGCTAAACATGCTAACAACATACTAGAAAAATGCTAAAACATGCTAGCAAACACTTAGCTAAGTGCTAAAGCATGCTATTGCTGCAATTAAATAGGAATTTGCTGTAACACAGGCAAGGAATGTCCAATCTGCCTCAAACTTCACACGTTTGATAAGAGTCATGGCCTGAACACATCTACATGAGAATATTCAGTTATAGTAATAGCGCCACCTGCTGTCAACAGGAAGTGACATGTTTAACACTGTTGTGGTCTCCTAATAACATATAAAAAAGAGCCAGCAAGTGCTAAACAGGTTAGTAACATACTAGAAACATGCTAGCAAACACTTAGCTAAGTGCTAAAGCATGCTATCACTGCAATTAAATAGGAATTTGCTGTAACCCAGGCATGGAATGTCCAATCTGCCCCAAACATCACACGTTTGATAAGAATCATGGCCTGAACACATGTCTATGCTCAAATTCAGTTATAGTAATAGCGCCACCTACTGGCAACAGGAAGTGATATGTTTAACACGTTGATGCCGTTCTAGCAACATGTTAAAAATGCCATTGAGTTCTAAACATGCTAGAAACATATTAAAACATGCTAGCAATACTTAGCTAAGTGCTAAAGCATGATAATTCAATGAAACAGGACTTTGTTGTTACTCAAGAAGGCAATGTACAATCTACCCCAAACTTCACACGTTTGATAAGAGTTATCTCTTGAACACATGTCCATGCTCATATTTAGTTATAGTCATAGCGCCACCTGCTGGCAACAGGAAGTGACGTTTAACACTGTTCTTGACTCCTAATAACATATAAAAAAAATGCCAGTAGGTGCTAAACATCCTACCAACATACTAGAGACATGCTAAAACATACTAGCAAACACTTAGCTAAGTGCTAAAGAATGATATTACTGCAATTAAATATGAATTTGCTGTAACTCAGGCATGGAATGTCCAATCTGCCCCAAACTTCACACTTTTGATAAGCGTTCTGTCCTGAACACATGACCATGCTTATATTCAGTTACAGTCATAGCGCCACCTGCTGGCAACAGGAAGTGACATATTTAACACTGTTATGGACTCCTAATAACATATAAAAAAGTGCCAGCAAGTGTTAAACATGCTAACAACATACTAGAAACATGCTAAAACATGCTAGCAAACTCTTAGCTAAGTGCTAAAGCATGCTATTATTGCAATTAAATAGGAATTTGCTGTAACTCAGGCATGGAATGTCCAATCTGCCCCAAACTTCACACTTTTGATAAGAGTCATGGCCTGAATACATCTACATGAGAATGTTCATTTTTAGTAATAGCGCCACCTACTGGCAACAGGAAGTGACATGTTTAACACGTTGATGCCGTTCTAGCAACATGTTAAAAATGACATTGAGTTCTAAACATTCTAGAAACATGTTAAAACATGCTAACAATGCTTAGCTAAGTGCTAAAGAATGCTAATTCAATGAAACATGACTTTTTTGTTACTCAAGAAGGCAATTTCCAATTTGCACCAAACTTCACACGTTTGATAAGAGTTCTGTCCTGAACACACATCCATGCTCATATTCAGCTATAGTCATAACGCCACCTACTGGCAACAGAAACTGACATGGTTAACACAGTAATGCAGTGCTAACCACATAATTATTGTGTACTAAGCATGCTAGAAACAGACTAAACATGCTAGCAACACTTAGCTGAGTCATGAAGCATGCTATTATCACCATTATACAAAACATTTTGTTACTAACTTTGACATACTCTTACTATATATACCTCCTTAAATGTACATTTCCCAACCATGCTCTGTCTTCCTAAAGCCACCGAGTGTTGATGGCACGGGTGCGAGGGCCCTTTCATCGCTGCTTGCAGCTTTAATTATTATTATTATTCTTCTCCGCATTGAATTGCATTTTTGAGGGCCTAAACATGCTCGAAAACTCACGAAACTTTGCACACGCGTCAGAACTGGCGAAAATTTACATCTGATATAGGTTTCAGAATTGGACGGGGCAAAACGGCTCGATAGCGCCACCTATAAAAGTTCAACGGAGTGCGCCTCCCGCAACGTTCCACGTACGTGCACGAAATTCGGTACATACATGTAATGAACTAATACCTACAAAAAAGTCTCTTGGAGCATAGCCCTAAACACAACAGGAAGTCAGCCATTTTGAACTTCCTCTCAGATTTTTGTGCAGTTTTTGACATTTTCAGGCCTCGTACTTTAACGAACTCCTCCTACAGTTTTAATCTGATCATCTTCAGATTTGGTGAGTGTAATCTTAAGGCCTTTGCGACGTTAAATTGCGAAGATCTTGAGTTTTCGTCAAAGGGCGGGTCCTCGGCGGCCTGACAAATTTCGATGTTTCGCCATGAAACAGGAAGTTGCTGTAACTCAGGCATGGAATGTCCAATCTGCCCCAAACTTCACACTTTTGATAAGCGTTCTGTCCTGAACACATGACCATGCTCATATTCAGTTACAGTCATAGCGCCACCTGCTGGCAACAGGAAGTGACATGTTTAACACTGTTATGGACTCCTAATAACATATAAAAAAGTGCCAGCAAGTGCTAAACATGCTAACAACATACTAGAAGCATGCTAAAACATGCTAGCAAACTCTTAGCTAAGTGCTAAAGCATGCTATTATTGCAATTAAATAGGAATTTGCTGTAACTCAGGCATGGAATGTCCAATCTGCCCCAAACTTCACACTTTTGATAAGCGTTCTGTCCTGAACACATCTACATGAGAACATTCAGTTATAGTAATAGCGCCACCTACTGGTAACAGGAAGTGTCATGTTTAACACGTTGATGCCATTCTAGCAACATGTTAAAAATGCCATTGACTTCTAAACATGCTAGAAACATTTTAAAACATGCTAGCAATACTTAGCTAAGTGCTAAAGCATGCTAATTCAATGAAACAGGATGTTGTTGTTACTCAAGAAGGCAATGTCCAATCTGCGCCAAACTTCACACTTTTAATAAACGTTCTGTCCTGAACACATGACCATGCTCATATTCAGTTACAGTCATAGTGCCACCTGCTGGCAACAGGAAGTGACATGTTAAACACTGTTGTGGACATAAAAACATAAAAAAAGTGCCAGCAAGTGCTAAACATGCTAACAACATACTAGAAAAATGCTAAAACATGCTAGCAAACACTTAGCTAAGTGCTAAAGCATGCTATTGCTGCAATTAAATAGGAATTTGCTGTAACACAGGCAAGGAATGTCCAATCTGCCTCAAACTTCACACGTTTGATAAGAGTCATGGCCTGAACACATCTACATGAGAATATTCAGTTATAGTAATAGCGCCACCTGCTGTCAACAGGAAGTGACATGTTTAACACTGTTGTGGTCTCCTAATAACATATAAAAAAGAGCCAGCAAGTGCTAAACAGGTTAGTAACATACTAGAAACATGCTAGCAAACACTTAGCTAAGTGCTAAAGCATGCTATCACTGCAATTAAATAGGAATTTGCTGTAACCCAGGCATGGAATGTCCAATCTGCCCCAAACATCACACGTTTGATAAGAATCATGGCCTGAACACATGTCTATGCTCAAATTCAGTTATAGTAATAGCGCCACCTACTGGCAACAGGAAGTGACATGTTTAACACGTTGATGCCGTTCTAGCAACATGTTAAAAATGCCATTGAGTTCTAAACATGCTAGAAACATATTAAAACATGCTAGCAATACTTAGCTAAGTGCTAAAGCATGATAATTCAATGAAACAGGACTTTGTTGTTACTCAAGAAGGCAATGTACAATCTACCCCAAACTTCACACGTTTGATAAGAGTTATCTCTTGAACACATGTCCATGCTCATATTTAGTTATAGTCATAGCGCCACCTGCTGGCAACAGGAAGTGACGTTTAACACTGTTCTTGACTCCTAATAACATATAAAAAAAATGCCAGTAGGTGCTAAACATCCTACCAACATACTAGAAACATGCTAAAACATACTAGCAAACACTTAGCTAAGTGCTAAAGAATGATATTACTGCAATTAAATATGAATTTGCTGTAACTCAGGCATGGAATGTCCAATCTGCCCCAAACTTCACACTTTTGATAAGCGTTCTGTCCTGAACACATGACCATGCTTATATTCAGTTACAGTCATAGCGCCACCTGCTGGCAACAGGAAGTGACATGTTCAACACTGTTATGGACTCCTAATAACATATAAAAAAGTGCCAGCAAGTGTTAAACATGCTAACAACATACTAGAAACATGCTAAAACATGCTAGCAAACTCTTAGCCAAGTGCTAAAGCATGCTATTATTGCAATTAAATAGGAATTTGCTGTAACTCAGGCATGGAATGTCCAATCTGCCCCAAACTTCACACTTTTGATAAGAGTCATGGCCTGAACACATCTACATGAGAATGTTCAATTATAGTAATAGCGCCACCAACTGGCAACAGGAAGTGACATGTTTAACACGTTGATGCCGTTCTAGCAACATGTTAAAAATGCCATTGAGTTCTAAACATGCTAGAAACATGTTAAAACATGCTAACAATGCTTAGCTAAGTGCTAAAGCATGCTAATTCAATGAAACATGACTTTGTTGTTACTCAAGAAGGCAATGTCCAATTTGCACCAAACTTCACACGTTTGATAAGAGTTCTGTCCTGAACACACATCCAAGCTCATATTCAGTTATAGTCATAACGCCACCTACTGGCAACAGAAACTGACATGGTTAACACACTAATGCAGTACTAACCACATAATTATTGTGTACTAAGCATGCTAGAAACACACTAAACATGCTAGCAACACTTAGCTGAGTCATGAAGCATGCTATTATCACCATTATACAAAACATTTTGTAACTGACTTTGACATACTCTTACTATATATACCTCCTTAAATGTACATTTCCCAACCATGCTCTGTCTTCCTAAAGCCACCGAGTGTTGATGGCACGGGTGCGAGGGCCCTTTCATCGCTGCTTGCAGCTTTAATTATTATTATTATTCTTCTTCTCCGCATTGAATTGCATTTTTGAGGGCCTAAACATGCTCGAAAACTCACGAAACTTTGCACACGCGTCAGAACTGGCGAAAATTTACATCTGATATAGGTTTCAGAATTGGACGGGGCAAAACGGCTCGATAGCGCCACCTATAAAAGTTCAACGGAGTGCGCCTCCCGCAACGTTCCACGTACGTGCACGAAATTCGGTACATACATGTAATGAACTAATACCTACAAAAAAGTCTCTTGGAGCATAGCCCTAAACACAACAGGAAGTCAGCCATTTTGAACTTCCTCTCAGATTTTTGTGCAGTTTTTGACATTTTCAGGCCTCGTACTTTAACGAACTCCTCCTACAGTTTTAATCTGATCATCTTCAAATTTGGTGAGTGTAATCTTAAGGCCTTTGCGACGTTAAATTGCGAAGATCTTGAGTTTTCGTCAAAGGGCGGGTCCTCGGCGGCCTGACAAATTTCGATGTTTCGCCATGAAACAGGAAGTTGCTGTAACTCAGGCATGGAATGTCCAATCTGCCCCAAACTTCACACTTTTGATAAGCGTTCTGTCCTGAACACATGACCATGCTCATATTCAGTTACAGTCATAGCGCCACCTGCTGGCAACAGGAAGTGACATGTTTAACACTGTTATGGACTCCTAATAACATATAAAAAAGTGCCAGCAAGTGCTAAACATGCTAACAACATACTAGAAGCATGCTAAAACATGCTAGCAAACTCTTAGCTAAGTGCTAAAGCATGCTATTATTGCAATTAAATAGGAATTTGCTGTAACTCAGGCATGGAATGTCCAATCTGCCCCAAACTTCACACTTTTGATAAGCGTTCTGTCCTGAACACATCTACATGAGAACATTCAGTTATAGTAATAGCGCCACCTACTGGTAACAGGAAGTGTCATGTTTAACACGTTGATGCCATTCTAGCAACATGTTAAAAATGCCATTGACTTCTAAACATGCTAGAAACATTTTAAAACATGCTAGCAATACTTAGCTAAGTGGTAAAGCATGCTAATTCAATGAAACAGGATGTTGTTGTTACTCAAGAAGGCAATGTCCAATCTGCGCCAAACTTCACACTTTTAATAAACGTTCTGTCCTGAACACATGACCATGCTCATATTCAGTTACAGTCATAGTGCCACCTGCTGGCAACAGGAAGTGACATGTTAAACACTGTTGTGGACATAAAAACATAAAAAAAGTGCCAGCAAGTGCTAAACATGCTAACAACATACTAGAAAAATGCTAAAACATGCTAGCAAACACTTAGCTAAGTGCTAAAGCATGCTATTGCTGCAATTAAATAGGAATTTGCTGTAACACAGGCAAGGAATGTCCAATCTGCCTCAAACTTCACACGTTTGATAAGAGTCATGGCCTGAACACATCTACATGAGAATATTCAGTTATAGTAATAGCGCCACCTGCTGTCAACAGGAAGTGACATGTTTAACACTGTTGTGGTCTCCTAATAACATATAAAAAAGAGCCAGCAAGTGCTAAACAGGTTAGTAACATACTAGAAACATGCTAGCAAACACTTAGCTAAGTGCTAAAGCATGCTATCACTGCAATTAAATAGGAATTTGCTGTAACCCAGGCATGGAATGTCCAATCTGCCCCAAACATCACACGTTTGATAAGAATCATGGCCTGAACACATGTCTATGCTCAAATTCAGTTATAGTAATAGCGCCACCTACTGGCAACAGGAAGTGACATGTTTAACACGTTGATGCCGTTCTAGCAACATGTTAAAAATGCCATTGAGTTCTAAACATGCTAGAAACATATTAAAACATGCTAGCAATACTTAGCTAAGTGCTAAAGCATGATAATTCAATGAAACAGGACTTTGTTGTTACTCAAGAAGGCAATGTACAATCTACCCCAAACTTCACACGTTTGATAAGAGTTATCTCTTGAACACATGTCCATGCTCATATTTAGTTATAGTCATAGCGCCACCTGCTGGCAACAGGAAGTGACGTTTAACACTGTTCTTGACTCCTAATAACATATAAAAAAAATGCCAGTAGGTGCTAAACATCCTACCAACATACTAGAGACATGCTAAAACATACTAGCAAAGACTTAGCTAAGTGCTAAAGAATGATATTACTGCAATTAAATATGAATTTGCTGTAACTCAGGCATGGAATGTCCAATCTGCCCCAAACTTCACACTTTTGATAAGCGTTCTGTCTTGAACACATGACCATGCTTATATTCAGTTACAGTCATAGCGCCACCTGCTGGCAACAGGAAGTGACATGTTTAACACTGTTATGGACTCCTAATAACATATAAAAAAGTGCCAGCAAGTGTTAAACATGCTAACAACATACTAGAAACATGCTAAAACATGCTAGCAAACTCTTAGCTAAGTGCTAAAGCATGCTATTATTGCAATTAAATAGGAATTTGCTGTAACTCAGGCATGGAATGTCCAATCTGCCCCAAACTTCACACTTTTGATAAGAGTCATGGCCTGAATACATCTACATGAGAATGTTCATTTTTAGTAATAGCGCCACCTACTGGCAACAGGAAGTGACATGTTTAACACGTTGATGCCGTTCTAGCAACATGTTAAAAATGCCATTGAGTTCTAAACATGCTAGAAACATGTTAAAACATGCTAACAATGCTTAGCTAAGTGCTAAAGAATGCTAATTCAATGAAACATGACTTTTTTGTTACTCAAGAAGGCAATTTCCAATTTGCACCAAACTTCACATGTTTGATAAGAGTTCTGTCCTGAACACACATCCATGCTCATATTCAGCTATAGTCATAACGCCACCTACTGGCAACAGAAACTGACATGGTTAACACAGTAATGCAGTACTAACCACATAATTATTGTGTACTAAGCATGCTAGAAACAGACTAAACATGCTAGCAACACTTAGCTGAGTCATGAAGCATGCTATTATCACCATTATACAAAACATTTTGTTACTAACTTTGACATACTCTTACTATATATACCTCCTTAAATGTACATTTCCCAACCATGCTCTGTCTTCCTAAAGCCACCGAGTGTTGATGGCACGGGTGCGAGGGCCCTTTCATCGCTGCTTGCAGCTTTAATTAGGGCCCGAGCACCGATGGTGTGAGGACCCTCTTGGAATTGCTCTGTTTATTATTATTATTATTATTATTCTTCTTCTTCTTCTTCTCCGCATTGAATTGCATTTTTGAGGGCCTAAACATGCTCGAAAACTCACGAAACTTTGCACACGCGTCAGAACTGGCGAAAATTTACATCTGATATAGGTTTAAGAATTGGACGGGGCAAAATGGCTCGATAGCGCCACCTATAAAAGTTCAACGGAGTGCGCCTCCCGCAACGTTCCACGTACGTGCACGAAATTCGGTACATACGTGTAATGACCTAATACCTACAAAAAAGTCTCTTGAAGCATAGCCCTAAACACAACAGGAAGTCAGCCATTTTGAACTTCCTCTCAGATTTTTGTGCAGTTTTTGCCATTTTCAGGCCTCGTACTTTAACGAACTCCTCCTACAGTTTTAATCTGATCATCTTCAAATTTGGTGAGTGTAATCTTAAGGCCTTTGCGACGTTAAATTGCGAAGATCTTGAGTTTTCGTCAAAGGGCGGGTCCTCGGCGGCCTGACAAATTTCGATGTTTCGCCATGAAACAGGAAGTTGCTGTAACTCAGGCATGGAATGTCCAATCTGCCCCAAACTTCACACTTTTGATAAGCATTCTGTCCTGAACACATGACCATGCTCATATTCAGTTACAGTCATAGCGCCACCTGCTGGCAACAGGAAGTGACATGTTTAACACTGTTATGGACTCCTAATAACATATAAAAAAGTGCCAGCAAGTGCTAAACATGCTAACAACATACTAGAAGCATGCTAAAACATGCTAGCAAACTCTTAGCTAAGTGCTAAAGCATGCTATTATTGCAATTAAATAGGAATTTGCTGTAACCCAGGCATGGAATGTCCAATCTGCCCCAAACTTCACACGTTTGATAAGAATCATGGCCTGAACACATGTCTATGCTCAAATTCAGTTATAGTAATAGCGCCACCTACTGGTAACAGGAAGTGTCATGTTTAACACGTTGATGCCATTCTAGCAACATGTTAAAAATGCCATTGAGTTCTAAACATGTTAGAAACATATTAAAACATGCTAGCAATACTTAGCTAAGTGCTAAAGCATGCTAATTCAATGAAACAGGACTTTGTTGTTACTCAAGAAGGCAATGTACAATCTACCCCAAACTTCACACGTTTGATAAGAGTTATCTTTTGAACACATGTCCATGCTCATATTTAGTTATAGTCATAGCGCCACCTGCTGGCAAAAGGAAGGGATGTTTAACACTGTTCTTGACTCCTAATAACATATAAAAAAATGCCAGTAGGTGCTAAACATCCTACCAACATACTAGAGACATGATAAAACATACTAGCAAACACTTAGCTAAGTGCTAAAGAATGATATTACTGCAATTAAATATGAATTTGCTGTAACTCAGGCATGGAATGTCCAATCTGCCCCAAACTTCACACTTTTGATAAGCGTTCTGTCCTGAACACATGACCATGCTTATATTCAGTTACAGACATAGCGCCACCTGCTGGCAACAGGAAGTGACATGTTTAACACTGTTATGGACTCCTAATAACATATAAAAAAGTGCCAGCAAGTTTTAAACATGCTAACAACATATTATAAACATGCTAAAACATGCTAGCAAACTCTTAGCTAAGTGCTAAAGCATGCTATTATTGCAATTAAATAGGCATTTGCTGTAACTCAGGCATGGAATGTCCAATCTGCCCCAAACTTCACACTTTTGATAAGAGTCATGGCCTGAATACATCTACATGAGAATGTTCATTTATAGTAATAGCGCCACCTACTGGCAACAGGAAGTGACATGTTTAACACGTTGATGCCGTTCTAGCAACATGTTAAAAATGCCATTGAGTTCTAAACATGCTAGAAACATGTTAAAACATGCTAACAATGCTTAGCTAAGTGCTAAAGAATGCTAATTCAATGAAACATGACTTTTTTGTTACTCAAGAAGGCAATTTCCAATTTGCACCAAACTTCACACGTTTGATAAGAGTTCTGTCCTGAACACACATCCATGCTCATATTCAGCAATAGTCATAACGCCACCTATTGGCAACAGAAACTGACATGGTTAACACAGTAATGCAGTACTAACCACATAATTATTGTGTACTAAGCATGCTAGAAACAGACTAAACATGCTAGCAACACTTAGCTGAGTCATGAAGCATGCTATTATCACCATTATACAAAACATTTTGTTACTAACTTTGTCATACTCTTACTATATATACCTCCTTAAATGTACATTTCCCAACCATGCTCTGTCTTCCTAAAGCCACCGAGTGTTGATGGCACGGGTGCGAGGGCCCTTTCATCGCTGCTTGCAGCTTTAATTAGGGCCCGAGCACCGATGGTGTGAGGACCCTCTTGGAATTGCTCTGTTTATTATTATTATTATTATTATTATTATTCTTCTTCTCCGCATTGAATTGCATTTTTGAGGGCCTAAACATGCGCGAAAACTCACGAAACTTTGCACACGCGTCAGAACTGGCGAAAATTTACATCTGATATAGGTTTCAGAATTGGACGGGGCAAAACGGCTCGATAGCGCCACCTATAAAAGTTCAACGGAGTGCGCCTCCCGCAACGTTCCACGTACGTGCACGAAATTCGGTACATACATGTAATGACCTAATACCTACAAAAAAGTCTCTTGGAGCATAGCCCTAAACCCAACAGGAAGTCAGCCATTTTGAACTTCCTCCCAGATTTTTGTGCAGTTTTTGACATTTTCAGGCCTCATACTTTAACGAACTCCTCCTACAGTTTTAATCTGATCATCTTCAAATTTGGTGAGTGTAATCTTAAGGCCTTTGCGACGTTAAATTGCGAAGATCTTGAGTTTTCGTCGAAGGGCGGGTCCTCGGCGGCCTGACAAATTTTGATGTTTCGCCATGAAACAGGAAGTTGCTGTAACTCAGGCATGGAATGTCCAATCTGCCCCAAACTTCATACGTTTGATAAGAGTTCTGTCCTGAACACATGACCATGCTCATATTCAGTTATAGTCATAGCGCCACCTGCTGGCAACAGAAAGTGACATGTTTAACACTGTTATGGACTCCTAATAACATATAAAAAAGTGCCAGCAAGTGCTAAACATGCTAACAACATACTAGAAGCATGCTAAAACATGCTAGCAAACTCTTAGCTAAGTGCTAAAGCATGCTATTATTGCAATTAAATAGGAATTTGCTGTAACTCAGGCATGGAATGTCCAATCTGCCCCAAACTTCACACTTTTGATAAGCGTTCTGTCCTGAACATATCTACATGAGAATATTCAGTTATAGTAATAGCGCCACCTACTGGTAACAGGAAGTGTCATGTTTAACACGTTGATGCCATTCTAGCAACATGTTAAAAATGCCATTGACTTCTAAACATGCTAGAAACATGTTAAAACATACTAGCAATACTTAGCTAAGTGCTAAAGCATGCTAATTCAATGAAACAGGATGTTGTTGTTACTCAAGAAGGCAATGTCCAATCTGCGCCAAACTTCACACTTTTAATAAACGTTCTGTCCTGAACACATGACCATGCTCATATTCAGTTATAGTCATAGCGCCACCTGCTGGCAACAGGAAGTGACATGTTTAACACTGTTATGGACTCCTAATAACATATAAAAAAGTGCCAGCAAGTGCTAAACATGCTAACAACATACTAGAAGCATGCTAAAACATGCTAGCAAACTCTTAGCTAAGTGCTAAAGCATGCTATTATTGCAATTAAATAGGAATTTGCTGTAACTCAGGCATGGAATGTCCAATCTGCCCCAAACTTCACACTTTTGATAAGCGTTCTGTCCTGAACATATCTACATGAGAATATTCAGTTATAGTAATAGCGCCACCTACTGGTAACAGGAAGTGTCATGTTTAACACGTTGATGCCATTCTAGCAACATGTTAAAAATGCCATTGACTTCTAAACATGCTAGAAACATGTTAAAACATACTAGCAATACTTAGCTAAGTGCTAAAGCATGCTAATTCAATGAAACAGGATGTTGTTGTTACTCAAGAAGGCAATGTCCAATCTGCGCCAAACTTCACACTTTTAATAAACGTTCTGTCCTGAACACATGACCATGCTCATATTCAGTTATAGTCATAGCGCCACCTGCTGGCAACAGGAAGTGACATGTTTAACACTGTTATGGACTCCTAATAACATATAAAAAAGTGCCAGCAAGTGCTAAACATGCTAACAACATACTAGAAGCATGCTAAAACATGCTAGCAAACTCTTAGCTAAGTGCTAAAGCATGCTATTATTGCAATTAAATAGGAATTTGCTGTAACTCAGGCATGGAATGTCCAATCTGCCCCAAACTTCACACTTTTGATAAGCGTTCTGTCCTGAACATATCTACATGAGAATATTCAGTTATAGTAATAGCGCCACCTGCTGGCAACAGGAAGTGACGTTTAACACTGTTCTTGACTCCTAATAACATATAAAAAAATGCCAGTAGGTGCTAAACATCCTACCAACATACTATAGACATGCTAAAACATACTAGCAAACACTTAGCTAAGTGCTAAAGAATGATATTACTGCAATTAAATATGAATTTGCTGTAACTCAGGCATGGAATGTCCAATCTGCCCCAAACTTCACACTTTTGATAAGCGTTCTGTCCTGAACACATGACCATGCTTATATTCAGTTACAGTCATAGCGCCACCTGCTGGCAACAGGAAGTGACATGTTTAACACTGTTATGGACTCCTAATAACATATAAAAGAGTGCCAGCAAGTGTTAAACATGCTAACAACATACTAGAAACATGCTAAAACATGCTAGCAAACTCTTAGCCAAGTGCTAAAGCATGCTATTATTGCAATTAAATAGGAATTTGCTGTAACTCAGGCATGGAATGTCCAATCTGCCCCAAACTTCACACTTTTGATAAGAGTCATGGCCTGAACACATCTACATGAGAATGTTCAATTATAGTAATAGCGCCACCAACTGGCAACAGGAAGTGACATGTTTAACACGTTGATGCCGTTCTAGCAACATGTTAAAAATGCCATTGAGTTCTAAACATGCTAGAAACATGTTAAAACATGCTAACAATGCTTAGCTAAGTGCTAAAGCATGCTAATTCAATGAAACATGACTTTGTTGTTACTCAAGAAGGCAATGTCCAATTTGCACCAAACTTCACACGTTTGATAAGAGTTCTGTCCTGAACACACATCCAAGCTCATATTCAGTTATAGTCATAACGCCACCTACTGGCAACAGAAACTGACATGGTTAACACAGTAATGCAGTACTAACCACATAATTATTGTGTACTAAGCATGCTAGAAACACACTAAACATGCTAGCAACACTTAGCTGAGTCATGAAGCATGCTATTATCACCATTATACAAAACATTTTGTAACTGACTTTGACATACTCTTACTATATATACCTCCTTAAATGTACATTTCCCAACCATGCTCTGTCTTCCTAAAGCCACCGAGTGTTGATGGCACGGGTGCGAGGGCCCTTTCATCGCTGCTTGCAGCTTTAATTAGGGCCCGAGCACCGATGGTGTGAGGACCCTCTTGGAATTGCTCTGTTTATTATTATTATTATTATTATTATTATTATTCTTCTCCGCATTGAATTGCATTTTTGAGGGCCTAAACATGCGCGAAAACTCACGAAACTTTGCACACGCGTCAGAACTGGCGAAAATTTACATCTGATATAGGTTTCAGAATTGGACGGGGCAAAACGGCTCGATAGCGCCACCTATAAAAATTCAACGGAGTGCGCCTCCCGCAACGTTCCACGTACGTGCACGAAATTCGGTACATACATGTAATGACCTAATACCTACAAAAAAGTCTCTTGGAGCGTAGCCCTAAACACAACAGGAAGTCAGCCATTTTCAACTTCCTCTCAGATTTTTGTGCAGTTTTTGCCATTTTCAGGCCTCGTACTTTAACGAACTCCTCCTACAGTTTTAATCTGATCATCTTCAAATTTGGTGAGTGTAATCTTAAGGCCTTTGCGACGTTAAATTGCGAAGATCTTGAGTTTTCGTCGAAGGGCGGGTCCTCGGCGGCCTGACAAATTTCGATGTTTCGCCATGAAACAGGAAGTTGCTGTAACTCAGGCATGGAATGTCCAATCTGCCCCAAACTTCACACGTTTGATAAGAGTTCTGTCCTGAACACATGACCATGCTCATATTCAGTTATAGTCATAGCGCCACCTGCTGGCAACAGGAAGCGACATGTTTAACACTGTTATGGACTCCTAATAACATATAAAAAAGTGCCAGCAAGTGCTAAACATGCTAACAACATACTAGAAGCATGCTAAAACATGCTAGCAAACTCTTAGCTAAGTGCTAAAGCATGCTATTATTGCAATTAAATAGGAATTTGCTGTAACTCAGGCATGGAATGTCCAATCTGCCCCAAACTTCACACTTTTGATAAGCGTTCTGTCCTGAACACATCTACATGAGAATATTCAGTTATAGTAATAGCGCCACCTACTTATAACAGGAAGTGTCATGTTTGACACGTTGATGCCATTCTAGCAACATGTTAAAAATGCCATTGACTTCTAAACATGCTAGAAACATGTTAAAACATGCTAGCAATACTTAGCTAAGTGCTAAAGCATGCTAATTCAATGAAACAGGATGTTGTTGTTACTCAAGAAGGCAATGTCCAATCTGCGCCAAACTTCACACTTTTAATAAACGTTCTGTCCTGAACACATGACCATGCTCATATTCAGTTACAGTCATAGTGCCACCTGCTGGCAACAGGAAGTGACATGTTAAACACTGTTGTGGACATATAAAAACATATAAAAAAGTGCCAGCAAGTGCTAAACATGCTAACAACATACTAGAAACATGCTAAAACATGCTAGCAAACACTTAGCTAAGTGCTAAAGCATGCTATTGCTGCAATTAAATAGGAATTTGCTGTAACACAGGCATGGAATGTCCAATCTGCCCCAAACTTCACACGTTTGATAAGAGTCATGGCCTGAACACATCTACATGAGAATATTCAGTTATAGTAATAGCGCCACCTGCTGTCAACAGGAAGTGACATGTTTAACACTGTTGTGGTCTCCTAATAACATATAAAAAAGAGCCAGCAAGTGCTAAACAGGTTAGCAACATACTAGAAACATGCTAGCAAACACTTAGCTAAGTGCTAAAGCATGCTATTACTGCAATTAAATAGGAATTTGCTGTAACTCAGGCATGGAATGTCCAATCTGCCCCAAACTTCACACGTTTGATAAGAATCATGGCCTGAACACGTCTATGCTCAAATTCAGTTATAGTAATAGCGCCACCTACTGGCAACAGGAAGTGACATGTTTAACACGTTGATGCCGTTCTAGCAACATGTTAAAAATGCCATTGAGTTCTAAACATGCTAGAAACATATTAAAACATGCTAGCAATACTTAGCTAAGTGCTAAAGCATGCTAATTCAATGAAACAGGACTTTGTTGTTGCTCAAGAAGGCAATGTACAATCTACCCCAAACTTCACACGTTTGATAAGAGTTATCTCTTGAACACATGCCCATACTCATATTTAGTTATAGTCATAGCGCCACCTGCTGGCAACAGGAAGTGACGTTTAACACTGTTCTTGACTCCTAATAACATATAAAAAAATGCCAGTAGGTGCTAAACATCCTACCAACATACTAGAGACATGCTAAAACATACTAGCATACACTTAGCTAAGTGCTAAAGAATGATATTACTGCCAATTAAATATGAATTTGCTGTAACTCAGGCATGGAATGTCCAATCTGCCCCAAACTTCACACTTTTGATAAGCGTTCTGTCCTGAACACATGACCATGCTTATATTCAGTTACAGTCATAGCGCCACCTGCTGGCAACAGGAAGTGACATGTTTAACACTGTTATGGACTCCTAATAACATATAAAAAAGTGCCAGCAAGTGTTAAACATGCTAACAACATACTAGAAACATGCTAAAACATGCTAGCAAACTCTTAGCTAAGTGCTAAAGCATGCTATTATTGCAATTACATAGGAATTTGTTGTAACTCAGGCATGGAATGTCCAATCTGCCCCAAACTTCACACTTTTGATAAGAGTCATGGCCTGAACACATCTACATGAGAATGTTCAGTTATAGTAATAGCGCCACCTACTGGCAACAGGAAGTGACATGTTTAACACGTTGATGCCGTTCTAGCAACATGTTAAAAATGCCATTGAGTTCTAAACATGCTAGAAACATGTTAAAACATGCTAACAATGCTTAGCTAAGTGCTAAAGAATGCTAATTCAATGAAACATGACTTTGTTGTTACTCAAGAAGGCAATGTCCAATTTGCACCAAACTTCACACGTTTGATAAGAGTTCTGTCCTGAACACACATCCATGCTCATATTCAGTTATAGCCATAACGCCACCTACTGGCAACAGAAACTGACATGGTTAACACAGTAATGCAGTACTAACCACATAATTATTGTGTACTAAGCATGCTAGGAACAGACTAAACATGCTAGCAACACTTAGCTGAGTCATGAAGCATGCTATTATCACCATTATACATAACATTTTGTAAGTGACTTTGACATACTCTTACTATATATACCTCCTTAAATGTACATTTCCCAACCATGCTCTGTCTTCCTAAAGCCACCGAGTGTTGATGGCAGGGGTGCGAGGGCCCTTTCATCGCTGCTTGCAGCTTTAATTATTATTATTATTATTATTCTCCGCATTGAATTGCATTTTTGAGGGCCTAAACATGCGCGAAAACTCACGAAACTTTGCACACGCGTCAGAACTGGCGAAAATTTACATCTGATATAGGTTTCAGAATTGGACGGGGCAAAATGGCTCGATAGCGCCACCTATAAAAGTTCAACGGAGTGCGCCTCCCGCAACGTTCAACGTACGTGCACGAAATTCGGTACATACGTGTAATGACCTAATACCTACAAAAAAGTCTCTTGGAGCATAGCCCTAAACAGAACAGGAAGTCAGCCATTTTGAACTTCCTCTCAGATTTTTGTGCAGTTTTTGCCATTTTCAGGCCTCGTACTTTAACGAACTCCTCCTACAGTTTTAATCTGATCATCTTCAAATTTGGTGAGTGTAATCTTAAGGCCTTTGCGACGTTAAATTGCGAAGATCTTGAGTTTTCGTCGAAGGGCGGGTCCTCGGCGGCCTTACAAATTTCGATGTTTCGCCATGAAACAGGAAGTTGCTGTAACTCAGGCATGGAATGTCCAATCTGCCCCAAACTTCACACGTTTGATAAGCGTTCTGTCCTGAACACATGACCATGCTCATATTCAGTTACAGTCATAGCGCCACCTGCTGGCAACAGGAAGTGACATGTTTAACACTGTTATGGACTCCTAATAACATATAAAAAAGTGCCAGCAAGTGCTAAACATGCTAACAACATACTAGAAGCATGCTAAAACATGCTAGCAAACTCTTAGCTAAGTGCTAAAGCATGCTATTATTGCAATTAAATAGGAATTTGCTGTAACTCAGGCATGGAATGTCCAATCTGCCCCAAACTTCACACTTTTGATAAGCGTTCTGTCCTGAACATATCTACATGAGAATATTCAGTTATAGTAATAGCGCCACCTACTGGCAACAGGAAGTGTCATGTTTAACACGTTGATGCCATTCTAGCAACATGTTAAAAATGCCATTGAGGTCTAAACATGCTAGAAACATGTTAAAACATGCTAGCTAATGTTAAAACATGCTAGCAATACTTAGCTAAGTGGTAAAGCATGCTAATTCAATGAAACAGGATGTTGTTGTTACTCAAGAAGGCAATGTCCAATATGCGCCAAACTTCACACTTTTAATAAACGTTCTGTCCTGAACACATGACCATGCTCATATTCAGTTATAGTCATAGTGCCACCTGCTGGCAACAGGAAGTGACATGTTAAACACTGTTGTGGACATATAAAAACATATAAAAAAGTGCCAGCAAGTGCTAAACATGCTAACAACATAGTAGAAACATGCTAAAACATGCTGGCAAACACTTAGCTAAGTGCAAAAGCATGCTATTGCTGCAATTAAATAGGAATTTGCTGTAACACAGGCATGGAATGTCCAATCTGCCCCAAACTTCACACGTTTGATAAGAGTCATGGCCTGAACACATCTACATGAGAATATTAAGTTATAGTAATAGCGCCACCTGCTGTCAACAGGAAGTGACATGTTTAACACTGTTGTGGTCTCCTAATAACATATATAAAAGAGCCAGCAAGTGCTAAACAGGTTAGCAACATACTAGAAACATGCTAGCAAACACTTAGCTAAGTGATAAAGCATGCTATTACTGCAATTAAATAGGAATTTGCTGTAACTCAGGCATGGAACGTCCAATCTGCCCCAAACTTCACATGTTTGATAAGAATCATGGCCTGAACGCATGGCTATGCTCAAATTCAGTTATAGTAATAGCGCCACCTACTGGCAACAGGAAGTGACATGTTTAACACGTTGATGCCGTTCTAGCAACATGTTAAAAATGCCATTGAGTTCTAAACATGCTAGAAACATATTAAAACATGCTAGCAATACTTAGCTAAGTGCTAAAGCATGCTAATTCAATGAAACAGGACTTTGTTGTTACTCAAGAAGGCAATGTACAATCTACCCCAAACGTCACACGTTTGATAAGAGTTATCTCTTGAACACATGTCCATGCTCATATTTAGTTATAGTCATAGCGCCACCTGCTGGCAACAGGAAGTGACGTTTAACACTGTTCTTGACTCCTAATAACATATAAAAAAATGCCAGTAGGTGCTAAACATCCTACCAACATACTAGAGACATGCTAAAACATAATAGCAAACACTTAGCTAAGTGCTAAAGAATGATATTACTGCAATTAAATATGAATTTGCTGTAACTCAGGCATGGAATGTCCAATCTGCCCCAAACTTCACACTTTTGATAAGCGTTCTGTCCTGAACACATGACCATGCTTATATTCAGTTATAGTCATAGCGCCACCTTCTGGCAACAGGAAGTGACATGTTTAACACTGTTGTGGACTCCTAATAACATATAAAAAAGTGCCAGCAAGTGTTAAACATGCTAACAACATACTAGAAACATGCTAAAACATGCTAGCAAACTCTTAGCCAAGTGCTAAAGCATGCTATTATTGCAATTAAATAGGAATTTGCTGTAACTCAGGCATGGAATGTCCAATCTGCCCCAAACTTCACACTTTTGATAAGAGTCATGGCCTGAACACATCTACATGAGAATGTTCAGTTATAGTAATAGCGCCACCAACTGGCAACAGGAAGTGACATGTTTAACACGTTGATGCCGTTCTAGCAACATGTTAAAACATGCTAACAATGCTTAGCTAAGTTCTAAAGAATGCTAATTCAATGAAACATGACTTTGTTGTTACTCAAGAAGGCAATGTCCAATTTGCACCAAACTTCACATGTTTGATAAGAGTTCTGTCCTGAACACACATCCATGCTCATATTCAGTTATAGTCATAACGCCACATACTGGCAACAGAAACTGACATGGTTAACACCGTGCAGTACTAACCACATAATTATTGTGTACTAAGCATGCTAGAAACAGACTGAACATGCTAGCAACACTTAGCTGAGTCATGAAGCATGCTATTATCACCATTATACAAAACATTTTGTAACTGACTTTGACATACTCTTACTATATATACCTCCTTAAATGTACATTTCCCAACCATGCTCTGCCTTCCTAAAGCCACCGAGTGTTGATGGCACGGGTGCGAGGGCCCTTTCATCGCTGCTTGCAGCTTTAATTATTATTATTATTATTCTTCTCCGCATTTAATTGCATTTTTGAGGGCCTAAACATGCTCGAAAACTCACAAAACTTTGCACACGCGTCAGAACTGGCGAAAATTTACATCTGATATAGGTTTCAGAATTGGACGGGGCAAAATGGCTCGATAGCGCCACCTATAAAAGTTCAACGGAGTGCGCCTCCCGCAACGTTCCACGTACGTGCACAAAATTCGGTACATACATGTAATGACCTAATACCTACAAAAAAGTCTCTTGGAGCATAGCCCTAAACACAACAGGAAGTCAGCCATTTTGAACTTCCTCTCAGATTTTTGTGCAGTTTTTGCCATTTTCAGGCCTCGTACTTTAACGAACTCCTCCTACAGTTTTAATCTGATCATCTTCAAATTTGGTGAGTGTAATCTTAAGGCCTTTGTGACGTTAAATTGCGAAGATCTTGAGTTTTCGTCGAAGGGCGGGTCCTCGGCGGCCTGACAAATTTCGATGTTTCGCCATGAAACAGGAAGTTGCTGTAACTCAGGCATGGAATGTCCAATCTGCCCCAAACTTCACACGTTTGATAAGCGTTCTGTCCTGAACACATGACCATGCTCATATTCAGTTATAGTCATAGCGCCACCTGCTGGCAACAGGAAGTGACATGTTTAACACTGTTATGGACTCCTAATAACATATAAAAAAGTGCCAGCAAGTGCTAAACATGCTAACAACATACTAGAAGCATGCTAAAACATGCTAGCAAACTCTTAGCTAAGTGCTAAAGCATGCTATTATTGCAATTAAATAGGAACTTGCTGTAACTCAGGCATGGAATGTCCAATCTGCCCCAAACTTCACACGTTTGATAAGAGTCATGGCCTGAACACATCTACATGAGAATATTCAGTTATAGTAATAGCGCCACCTGCTGTCAACAGGAAGTGACATGTTTAACACTGTTGTGGTCTCCTAATAACATATAAAAAAAGAGCCAGCAAGTGTTAAACAGGTTAGCAACATACTAGAAACATGCTAGCAAACACTTAGCTAAGTGCTAAAGCATGCTATTACTGCAATTAAATAGGAATTTGCTGTAACTCAGGCATGGAATGTCCAATCTACCCCAAACTTCACACGTTTGATAAGAATCATGGCCTGAACACATGTCTATGCTCAAATTCAGTTATAGTAATAGCGCCACCTACTGGCAACAGGAAGTGACATGTTTAACACGTTGATGCCGTTCTAGCAACATGTTAAAAATGCCATTGAGTTCTAAACATGCTAGAAACATATTAAAACATGCTAGCAATACTTACCTAAGTGCTAAAGCATGCTAATTCAATGAAACAGGACTTTGTTGTTACTCAAGAAGGCAATGTACAATCTACCCCAAACTTCACACGTTTGATAAGAGTTATCTCTTGAACACATGTCCATGCTCATATTTAGTTATAGTCATAGCGCCACCTGCTGGCAACAGGAAGTGACGTTTAACACTGTTCATGACTCCTAATAACATATAAAAAAATGCCAGTAGGTGCTAAACATCCTACCAACATACTAGAGAAATGCTAAAACATACTAGCAAACACTTAACTAAGTGCTAAAGAATGATATTACTGCAATTAAATATGAATTTGCTGTAACTCAGGCATGGAAT
The DNA here is from genome assembly GCF_964197995.2 of Scardinius erythrophthalmus. Classification (NCBI taxonomy): domain Eukaryota; kingdom Metazoa; phylum Chordata; class Actinopteri; order Cypriniformes; family Leuciscidae; genus Scardinius; species Scardinius erythrophthalmus. The sequence continues at coordinate 229,217 of NW_028296508.1, read as the reverse complement.
GTCCAATCTGCCCCAAACTTCACACTTTTGATAAGCGTTCTGTCCTGAACACATGACCATGCTTATATTCAGTTACAGTCATAGCGTCACCTGCTGGCAACAGGAAGTGACATGTTTAACACTGTTATGGACTCCCAATAACATATAAAAAAGTGCCAGCAAGTGTTAAACATGCTAACAACATACTAGAAACATGCTAAAACATGCTAGCAAACTCTTAGCTAAGTGCTAAAGCATGCTATTATTGCAATTAAATAGGAATTTGCTGTAACTCAGGCATGGAATGTCCAATCTGCCCCAAACTTCACACTTTTAATAAGAGTCATGGCCTGAACACATCTACATGAGAATGTTCAGTTATAGTAATAGCGCCACCTACTGGCAACAGGAAGTGACATGTTTAACACATTGATGCCGTTCTAGCAACATGTTAAAAATGCCATTGAGTTCTAAACATGCTAGAAACATGTTAAAACATGCTAACAATGCTTAGCTAAGTGCTAAAGAATGCTAATTCAATGAAACATGACTTTGTTGTTACTCAAGAAGGCAATGTCCAATTTGCACCAAACTTCACACGTTTGATAAGAGTTCTGTCCTGAACACACATCCATGCTCATATTCAGTTATAGTCATAACGCCACCTACTGGCAACAGAAACTGACATGGTTAACACAGTAATGCAGTACTAACCACATAATTATTGTGTACTAAGCATGCTAGAAACAGACTAAACATGCTAGCAACACTTAGCTGAGTCATGAAGCATGCTATTATCACCATTATACAAAACATTTTGTAACTTACTTTGACATACTCTTACTATATATACCTCCTTAAATGTACATTTCCCAACCATGCTCTGTCTTCCTAAAGCCATTGAGTGTTGATGGCACGGGTGCAAGGGCCCTTTCATCGCTGCTTGCAGCTTTAATTAGGGCCCGAGCACCGATGGTGTGAGGACCCTCTTGGAATTGCTCTGTTTATTAGGGCCCGAGCACCGATGGTGTGAGGACCCTCTTGGAATTGCTCTGTTTATTATTATTATTATTATTATTCTTCTTCTTCTTCTTCTCCGCATTGAATTGCATTTTTGAGGGCCTAAACATGCTCGAAAACTCACGAAACTTTGCACACGCGTCAGAACTGGCGAAAATTTACATCTGATATAGGTTTCAGAATTGGACGGGGCAAAATGGCTCGATAGCGCCACCTATAAAAGTTCAACGGAGTGCGCCTCCCGCAACGTTCCACGTACGTGCACGAAATTCGGTACATACGTGTAATGACCTAATACCTACAAAAAAGTCTCTTGAAGCATAGCCCTAAACACAACAGGAAGTCAGCCATTTTGAACTTCCTCTCAGATTTTTGTGCAGTTTTTGCCATTTTCAGGCCTCGTACTTTAACGAACTCCTCCTACAGTTTTAATCTGATCATCTTCAAATTTGGTGAGTGTAATCTTAAGGCCTTTGCGACGTTAAATTGCGAAGATCTTGAGTTTTCGTCAAAGGGCGGGTCCTCGGCGGCCTGACAAATTTCGATGTTTCGCCATGAAACAGGAAGTTGCTGTAACTCAGGCATGGAATGTCCAATCTGCCCCAAACTTCACACTTTTGATAAGCGTTCTGTCCTGAACACATGACCATGCTCATATTCAGTTACAGTCATAGCGCCACCTGCTGGCAACAGGAAGTGACATGTTTAACACTGTTATGGACTCCTAATAACATATAAAAAAGTGCCAGCAAGTGCTAAACATGCTAACAACATACTAGAAGCATGCTAAAACATGCTAGCAAACTCTTAGCTAAGTGCTAAAGCATGCTATTATTGCAATTAAATAGGAATTTGCTGTAACCCAGGCATGGAATGTCCAATCTGCCCCAAACTTCACACGTTTGATAAGAATCATGGCCTGAACACATGTCTATGCTCAAATTCAGTTATAGTAATAGCGCCACCTACTGGTAACAGGAAGTGTCATGTTTAACACGTTGATGCCATTCTAGCAACATGTTAAAAATGCCATAGAGTTCTAAACATGTTAGAAACATATTAAAACATGCTAGCAATACTTAGCTAAGTGCTAAAGCATGCTAATTCAATGAAACAGGACTTTGTTGTTACTCAAGAAGGCAATGTACAATCTACCCCAAACTTCACACGTTTGATAAGAGTTATCTCTTGAACACATGTCCATGCTCATATTTAGTTATAGTCATAGCGCCACCTGCTGGCAACAGGAAGGGATGTTTAACACTGTTCTTGACTCCTAATAACATATAAAAAAATGCCAGTAGGTGCTAAACATCCTACCAACATACTAGAGACATGCTAAAACATACTAGCAAACACTTAGCTAAGTGCTAAAGAATGATATTACTGCAATTAAATATGAATTTGCTGTAACTCAGGCATGGAATGTCCAATCTGCCCCAAACTTCACACTTTTGATAAGCGTTCTGTCCTGAACACATGACCATGCTTATATTCAGTTACAGACATAGCGCCACCTGCTGGCAACAGGAAGTGACATGTTTAACACTGTTATGGACTCCTAATAACATATAAAAAAGTGCCAGCAAGTTTTAAACATGCTAACAACATATTATAAACATGCTAAAACATGCTAGCAAACTCTTAGCTAAGTGCTAAAGCATGCTATTATTGCAATTAAATAGGAATTTGCTGTAACTCAGGCATGGAATGTCCAATCTGCCCCAAACTTCACACTTTTGATAAGAGTCATGGCCTGAATACATCTACATGAGAATGTTCATTTATAGTAATAGCGCCACCTACTGGCAACAGGAAGTGACATGTTTAACACGTTGATGCCGTTCTAGCAACATGTTAAAAATGCCATTGAGTTCTAAACATGCTAGAAACATGTTAAAACATGCTAACAATGCTTAGCTAAGTGCTAAAGAATGCTAATTCAATGAAACATGACTTTTTTGTTACTCAAGAAGGCAATTTCCAATTTGCACCAAACTTCACACGTTTGATAAGAGTTCTGTCCTGAACACACATCCATGCTCATATTCAGCAATAGTCATAACGCCACCTATTGGCAACAGAAACTGACATGGTTAACACAGTAATGCAGTACTAACCACATAATTATTGTGTACTAAGCATGCTAGAAACAGACTAAACATGCTAGCAACACTTAGCTGAGTCATGAAGCATGCTATTATCACCATTACAAAACATTTTGTTACTAACTTTGACATACTCTTACTATATATACCTCCTTAAATGTACATTTCCCAACCATGCTCTGTCTTCCTAAAGCCACCGAGTGTTGATGGCACGGGTGCGAGGGCCCTTTCATCGCTGCTTGCAGCTTTAATTATTATTATTATTATTCTTCTCCGCATTGAATTGCATTTTTGAGGGCCTAAACATGCGCGAAAACTCACGAAACTTTGCACACGCGTCAGAACTGGCGAAAATTTACATCTGATATAGGTTTCAGAATTGGACGGGGCAAAATGGCTCGATAGCGCCACCTATAAAAGTTCAACGGAGTGCGCCTCCCGCAACGTTCCACGTACGTGCACGAAATTTGGTACATACGTGTAATGACCTAATACCTACAAAAAAGTCTCTTGGAGCATAGCCCTAAACACAACAGGAAGTCAGCCATTTTGAACTTCCTCTCAGATTTTTGTGCAGTTTTTGCCATTTTCAGGCCTCGTACTTTAACGAACTCCTCCTACAGTTTTAATCTGATCATCTTCAAATTTGGTGAGTGTAATCTTAAGGCCTTTGCGACGTTAAATTGCGAAGATCTTGAGTTTTCGTCGAAGGGCGGGTCCTCGGCGGCCTTACAAATTTCGATGTTTTGCCATGAAACAGGAAGTTGCTGTAACTCAGGCATGGAATGTCCAATCTGCCCCAAACTTCACACGTTTGATAAAAGTTCTGTCCTGAACACATGGCCATGCTCATATTCAGTTATAGTCATAGCACCACCTGCTGGCAACAGGAAGTGACATGTTTAACACTGTTATGGACTCCTAATAACATATAAAAAAGTGCCAGCAAGTGCTAAACATGCTAACAACATACTAGAAGCATGCTAAAACATGCTAGCAAACTCTTAGCTAAGTGCTAAAGCATGCTATTATTGCAATTAAATAGGAATTTGCTGTAACTCAGGCATGGAATGTCCAATCTGCCCCAAACTTCACACGTTTGATAAGAGTCATGGCCTGAACACATCTACATGAGAATATTCAGTTATAGTAATAGCGCCACCTGCTGTCAACAGGAAATGACATGTTTAACACTGTTGTGGTCTCCTAATAACATATAAAAAAGAGCCAGCAAGTGCTAAACAGGTTAGCTACATACTAGAAACATTCTAGCAAACACTTAGATAAGTGCTAAAGCATGCTATTACTGCAATTAAATAGGAATTTGCTGTAACTCAGGCATGGAATGTCCAATCTGCCCCAAACTTCACATGTTTGATAAGCGTTCTGTCCTGAACACATGACCATGCTCATATTCAGTTATAGTCATAGCGCCACCTGCTGGCAACAGGAAGTGACATGTTTAACACTGTTATGGACTCCTAATAACATATAAAAAAGTGCCAGGAAGTGTTAAACATGCTAACAACATACTAGAAACATGCTAAAACATGCTAGCAAACTCTTAGCTAAGTGCTAAAGCATGCTATTATTGCAATTAAATAGGAATGTGCTGTAACTCAGGCATGGAATGTCCAATCTGCCCCAAACTTCACACTTTTGATAAGATTCATGGCCTGAATACATCTACATGAGAATGTTCATTTATAGTAATAGCGCCACCTACTGGCAACAGGAAGTGACATGTTTAACACGTTGATGCCGTTCTAGCAACATGTTAAAAATGCCATTGAGTTCTAAACATGCTAGAAACATGCTAAAACATTCTAACAATGCTTAGCAAAGTGCTAAAGAATGCTAATTCAATGAAACATGACTTTTTTGTTACTCAAGAAGGCAATTTCCAATTTGCACCAAACTTCACACGTTTGATAAGAGTTCTGTCCTGAACACACATCCATGCTCATATTCAGCTATAGTCATAACGCCACCTACTGGCAACAGAAACTGACATGGTTAACACAGTAATGCAGAGCTAACCACATAATTATTGTGTACTAAGCATGATAGAAACAGACTAAACATGCTAGCAACACTTAGCTGAGTCATGAAGCATGCTATTATCACCATTATACAAAACATTTTGTTACTAACTTTGACATACTCTTACTATATATACCTCCTTAAATGTACATTTCCCAACCATGCTCTGTCTTCCTAAAGCCACCGAGTGTTGATGGCACGGGTGCGAGGGCCCTTTCATCGCTGCTTGCAGCTTTAATTATTATTATTCTTCTTCTTCTCCGCATTGAATTGCATTTTTGAGGGCCTAAACATGCGCGAAAACTCACGAAACTTTGCACACGCGTCAGAAAATTTACATCTGATATAGGTTTCAGAATTGGACGGGGCAAAACGGCTCGATAGCGCCACCTATAAAAGTTCAACGGAGTGCGCCTCCCGCAACGTTCCACGTACGTGCACGAAATTCGGTACATACATGTAATGACCTAATACCTACAAAAAAGTCTCTTGGAGCATAGCCCTAAACCCAACAGGAAGTCAGCCATTTTGAACTTCCTCCCAGATTTTTGTGCAGTTTTTGACATTTTCAGGCCTCATACTTTAACGAACTCCTCCTACAGTTTTAATCTGATCATCTTCAAATTTGGTGAGTGTAATCTTAAGGCCTTTGCGACGTTAAATTGCGAAGATCTTGAGTTTTCGTCGAAGGGCGGGTCCTCGGCGGCCTGACAAATTTTGATGTTTCGCCATGAAACAGGAAGTTGCTGTAACTCAGGCATGGAATGTCCAATCTGCCCCAAACTTCATACGTTTGATAAGAGTTCTGTCCTGAACACATGACCATGCTCATATTCAGTTATAGTCATAGCGCCACCTGCTGGCAACAGGAAGTGACATGTTTAACACTGTTATGGACTCCTAATAACATATAAAAAAGTGCCAGCAAGTGCTAAACATGCTAACAACATACTAGAAGCATGCTAAAACATGCTAGCAAACTCTTAGCTAAGTGCTAAAGCATGCTATTATTGCAATTAAATAGGAATTTGCTGTAACTCAGGCATGGAATGTCCAATCTGCCCCAAACTTCACACTTTTGATAAGCGTTCTGTCCTGAACATATCTACATGAGAATATTCAGTTATAGTAATAGCGCCACCTACTGGTAACAGGAAGTGTCATGTTTAACACGTTGATGCCATTCTAGCAACATGTTAAAAATGCCATTGACTTCTAAACATGCTAGAAACATGTTAAAACATACTAGCAATACTTAGCTAAGTGCTAAAGCATGCTAATTCAATGAAACAGGATGTTGTTGTTACTCAAGAAGGCAATGTCCAATCTGCGCCAAACTTCACACTTTTAATAAACGTTCTGTCCTGAACACATGACCATGCTCATATTCAGTTATAGTCATAGCGCCACCTGCTGGCAACAGGAAGTGACATGTTTAACACTGTTATGGACTCCTAATAACATATAAAAAAGTGCCAGCAAGTGCTAAACATGCTAACAACATACTAGAAGCATGCTAAAACATGCTAGCAAACTCTTAGCTAAGTGCTAAAGCATGCTATTATTGCAATTAAATAGGAATTTGCTGTAACTCAGGCATGGAATGTCCAATCTGCCCCAAACTTCACACTTTTGATAAGCGTTCTGTCCTGAACATATCTACATGAGAATATTCAGTTATAGTAATAGCGCCACCTACTGGTAACAGGAAGTGTCATGTTTAACACGTTGATGCCATTCTAGCAACATGTTAAAAATGCCATTGACTTCTAAACATGCTAGAAACATGTTAAAACATACTAGCAATACTTAGCTAAGTGCTAAAGCATGCTAATTCAATGAAACAGGACTTTGTTGTTACTCAAGAAGGCAATGTACAATCTACCCCAAACTTCACACGTTTGATAAGAGTTATCTCTTGAACACATGTCCATGCTCATATTTAGTTATAGTCATAGCGCCACCTGCTGGCAACAGGAAGTGACGTTTAACACTGTTCTTGACTCCTAATAACATATAAAAAAATGCCAGTAGGTGCTAAACATCCTACCAACATACTATAGACATGCTAAAACATACTAGCAAACACTTAGCTAAGTGCTAAAGAATGATATTACTGCAATTAAATATGAATTTGCTGTAACTCAGGCATGGAATGTCCAATCTGCCCCAAACTTCACACTTTTGATAAGCGTTCTGTCCTGAACACATGACCATGCTTATATTCAGTTACAGTCATAGCGCCACCTGCTGGCAACAGGAAGTGACATGTTTAACACTGTTATGGACTCCTAATAACATATAAAAAAGTGCCAGCAAGTGTTAAACATGCTAACAACATACTAGAAACATGCTAAAACATGCTAGCAAACTCTTAGCCAAGTGCTAAAGCATGCTATTATTGCAATTAAATAGGAATTTGCTGTAACTCAGGCATGGAATGTCCAATCTGCCCCAAACTTCACACTTTTGATAAGAGTCATGGCCTGAACACATCTACATGAGAATGTTCAATTATAGTAATAGCGCCACCAACTGGCAACAGGAAGTGATATGTTTAACACGTTGATGCCGTTCTAGCAACATGTTAAAAATGCCATTGAGTTCTAAACATGCTAGAAACATGTTAAAACATGCTAACAATGCTTAGCTAAGTGCTAAAGCATGCTAATTCAATGAAACATGACTTTGTTGTTACTCAAGAAGGCAATGTCCAATTTGCACCAAACTTCACACGTTTGATAAGAGTTCTGTCCTGAACACACATCCAAGCTCATATTCAGTTATAGTCATAACGCCACCTACTGGCAACAGAAACTGACATGGTTAACACAGTAATGCAGTACTAACCACATAATTATTGTGTACTAAGCATGCTAGAAACACACTAAACATGCTAGCAACACTTAACTGAGTCATGAAGCATGCTATTATCACCATTATACAAAACATTTTGTAACTGACTTTGACATACTCTTACTATATATACCTCCTTAAATGTATATTTCCCAACCATGCTCTGTCTTCCTAAAGCCACCGAGTGTTGATGGCACGGGTGCGAGGGCCCTTTCATCGCTGCTTGCAGCTTTAATTATTATTATTTTTCTTACGACTATTCAGGCACTTTTGTGGCCCTTAACATGCTCAAAAACTCTTGAAACTTTGCACACGGGTCAGAACCCGCGGCCATCAGGGCCGGGCTGAAGCTGGGACACGGGCGTGGCAGGGGGGCTCGACAGTGCCCCCTGGAACGGGGTCCGAAAACTTGGTCCATATATCAAACACGCTTGCATGTAATAATATGAAACTCGGTACACATAAAGATCTCATCGCGCCGAACAACTTTCATGCTCTAAGTTTTACGCCAGCCCAAAAGGAAGTCGACTATTTAGGGTTGTTTGGAAACGCATGCTTAGGAATTTGAAACACTTCTCCTAGGGAATTCACCCGGTCGGCACCAAACTCGGTGTGCATGAAGTCAAGACATTGAGGATGAAAAATTGCCAGGGGATTTTTGATATCTCGAACGGTTTGGCCGTGGCGAGGAAATGAATTTATGGCGAATAATGGGACACAGGAAGTGTATTATAACTTCTGCATACATTAACTGATCTTGATGAAACTTCAGCAGTGTGTTCATTGTAAGAGGCCGATCACATGGATGTAACTATTGTGAGTCAAAGTTATAGCGCCACCAACTGGCAGCAGGAAGTGTGTCACTTTCAAAATGCTTTGAAGTCACCCTCTTATTTTTACCCGATTTGCTTCAAACTTTATGTGTATAATGTAAATACACGGCAGATGTAGAACTGTGAAAGGATTATTGATATCCTAGATACTGTTGCCGTGGCAACGCTTCAAACTTTAATGTTCTTTTCGGATGCGTTTGAGACTCTTAGCATGCTTGAAATTGGATGAAACTCAACAGACACATAACACTTATTAGCCAGTAGACATGTGCAAAGTTTCAGAAACGGGCGTGGCAGGGGGGCTCAACAGCGCCCCCCTGAACGGGGTCTGAAAACTTGGTCCATATATCAAACACGCTTGCATGAATTAATATGAAACTCGGTACACATATAGATCTCATCGGGTCGAACAACTTTCCCTCTGTCAAGTTTCACGCCAGCCCAACAGGAAGTCGGCTATTATGGGTTGTTTGTAAAACGCTTGCTGTGGAATGTGAACTACTCCTCCTAGAGAATTCGTCCCATCCCCACCAAACTCGGTGTGCATGTAGTCAAGACTTTGAGGATGCTAAATTGCGGACGGATTTTTAATATCTCGAACGGTTTGGCCGTGGCGAGGAATCGAATTTATGGCGAGAAAAGAGAAACACGAAGTAGAATAACTTCTGCATACATTAACTGATCTTGATGAAACTTCAGCAGTGTGTTCGTGATAAGAGGCCGATCAGATGGATGTAACTATTGTGAGTCAAAGTTATAGTGCCACCAACTGGCAGCATGAAGTGTGTCACTTTCAAAATGCTTTAAAATCACTCTCTTATTTTTACCCAATTTGCTTCAAACTTTATGTGTATAATGTAGACACACGGCAGATGTAGACCTGTGAAAGGATTATTGATATCTTAGATACTGTTGCTGTGGCAACGCATCAAACTTTAATATTCTTTTCGGATGCTTTTGAGACTCTTCACATGCTTGAAAATGCATGAAACTCGACAGACACATCACATTTATTATCCAGTAGACATGTGCAAAGTTTCAGAAACGGGCATGGTGATTGGCTCAGTAGCGCCACCTTTAGTCAAAAATGGGGGCTTAGTTTTAAGTAGAGTCACAAAAATCGTTATGTATATTGTTCTCCTCAAGCCGGACAACTTTCTAATTTATAGTCATAAGCTGTGACCAACAGGAAGTGAGATATTTTGGTTTGAATGTGATTTTTTGGAGAATTCTCTCCCTCTCTCTCTCTGCCTCTGCGTCTCTGTGTGTGTGAGGAGAAGGGGGATTTGTCTTTTGAGTGAGATTTGTTTAAAATTCCTGTTTTTCAAGGTTTCAGGGGCTTTTGGGGCCTTTAACGTGCTCGAAAACTCTTGAAACTTTGCACACAGGTCAGAACCCGCGGCCATCAGGGCCGGGCTGAAGCTGGTACCCGGGCGTGGCAGGGGGGCTCAACAGCGCCCCCTGGAACGGGATCCGAACACTTGTCCATAAATCAAACACACTTGCATGTAATGATATGAAACTCGGTACACATATAGATCTCATCAGGCCGAACAACTTTCGTTCTCTAAATTTTACACCAGCCCAACAGGAAGTTGGCAATTATGGGTTGTTTGAAAAACGCATGCTGTGGAATTTGATGTACTCCTCCTAGAGAATTCATCCAATCACCTCCAAACTCGGTCAACATGAAGTCAAGACATTGAGGATGCTAAATAGCGGACGGATTTTTGATATCTCGAACGGTTTGGCCGTGGCGAGGACACGAATTTATGGCGAGAAAAGGGAAACACGAAGTGGTATAACTTCTGCACACATTAACTGATCTTGATGAAACTTCAGCAGTGTGTTCGTGGTAAGAGGCTGATCAGATGGATGTAACTATTGTGAGTCAAAGTTATAGCGCCACCAACTGGCAGCAGGAAGTGTGTCACTTTCAAAATGTTTTTGACAAAAGTGGGGGGGTTACTTTTACCCACAGTTACAAAAATCAGTACCTATATTGTTCTCATCAAGCCGGACAACTTTCTAATTTACAGTCATTAGCTCCGACCAACAGGAAGTCAGATATTTAGGTCTGAATGTGGATTTTTTGGATATTTCAGACTCTGAAATACAGAGTTTTCACCTACTCCTCCTAAGGAACACAACTTCAAAGCAAATGGTTATTTTTGCTTATAACTTCTGAACAGTTTGTCCAAAAATCATAAAATTTGTCTTGTTAGATTCAGGGCGACATACCGAGTCGATTGATATCCAATTTTGCCATATCGGCCATTTTGACTGTTGGCCATTTTGAATTTTGTGCTAAAATGCTGTATTTTAAGAACACATGAACGGATTGTTACGAAACTTGGTATGGGTCATCAGCACGATGTCCTGAAGAAGTGTGAGAAGTTTCGAAACAGCGCCACCTAGTGGTGAATTTTTTTTTCAAATGCTTATAACTTTGGGTGTGGTCGACTTATTTTCACCAATCTCATCTCATTAGACTCCTGAATCGTTGCCGAGTCCAACGATACCAAACATGCTAGGTTTTGCCTTACGGTTTGTGTAGCGTTGTGATTTAGCGCTTAAAAAACAGTAGGCTATATCTTCGAAACCGTTTGTCCGATCGAGACGAAACCACCATCAGAAGTTTGGAAACATAGGTCGATATTAAATGTCACTGCCCAAATGCGAAAATATTGATGTTTAGGGGTAGTAATATTCAATCAAAGTCATGTGTCAGTCATTTTTTACGTGTTTTTTCATATAAATGTCTATAACTCCGAAGCAAATTGAGATTTTTGCACCAAAATCGACACATATATGTATGGGCTCACTCTGAGGACACATAAAAAAAATGGTGGGACTGAGCCTCTTGGTGGCGCTATAATAGAACAAAACATGAAATTCCCATTGACTTCAATGCAGTTTTGTGAAATAAAATGCTATACTTAACAAATGCATTGGTGTAATATTACGAAACTCAGAATGTGCCATCAGCACCATCCCCTGAAGGTACCCAACATATTTAGAGACAGCGCCACCTAGTGGTCAAAAGTTATAACAACATTTCCAACACTGCTAATAACTTTTGAATACATCGGCCTATGTAAATGCCACTGGTCTTAATAGATTCCTTGGGTCAAGCCGAGAACATAGATACCAAATTTTCCTTATTTGGTCAAACTTCTTGTCCGCCATCTTGATTTTCATTCAAAACCTACTTTTTCGAACTCCTCCTAGACCGTTTGTCCGATTTTCACCAAAATCGAATCGTATCATCTCCAGACTGTGCCGACTAAAAGTTATGGATTTCGTGTCAATTGACGAAACCTTTTTCGTATAGCGCAGCAGCAAATTTGAGGCATGATGCTAATAGCACTATTCAGGCTTTATCTCTGCAATGCCTTGACATATTGACACCAAACTTTGTATGTGTCATTGTCTCCTCACTCTGACCACATCACATCAGTTTTGTAACTGTGCCACCTATTTGTCAAAAGTGATAATCCATTAAATCATATTTTTAATTACTGTTTCTATGATTTTTTAGCCATTTCGTCTAAAAACCTCTTTAAATGTCTTTAATTGCTCATTGTTGCAGTTGGTCTGACACTTTCAGACATGTCGGCATGTCTTGTCGTCTTATTCTGCTTGGCCCCGGTAATTGCTGCTTGCAGCTATATTTATTAGGGGTTCAAGCACGAAGTGCTGAAACCCTATTGTAATTGTGCTGATTTTTATTATTATTATTAGGGGTTCAAGCACGAAGTGCTGAAACCCTATTGTAATTGTGCTGATTTTTAGGGGTTCAAGCACGAAGTGCTGAAACCCTATTGTAATTGTCCTGATTTTTAGGGGTTCAAGCACTTCAGTGCTGAACACCTATTGTAATTGTTAATTTTCCCATGATGCAACATTCAGACATAAAACTGATCGGGCAGACCAAACCGTAAGTCGTGGAGACTTGAAACTTTGGGGGCTGATAGTACTCACACCGCCTACAGCGTCACCAAGGCCCGCCCCGATCGGCCTGACGGGGGCGCTACAGCGGGCAAAAGTACGAAACGGCTCATAACTCATCAACCGTGAGGCGTAGGCTCAAGTGTCTTATATCGCTGGAATCCTTGGCTCGAGGCTTTTTTTCGGATTTGCTCGTCACCCTGGGAAAATTTTAGGGTATTTGGGGTTTTTCCAAAAACCTACTTTCGCGAACTAGTCCTAGGTTTTTGGCCCGACCGGAACCAAACCAGTGCGGCAAGATTCTCTGGAGTCTGATTGTCAATAATTATCAAAAAAAAGTGTAAATTTCGCTTCACGGTCCCTAAGGGCCGCCAAAATGTTCGAAGTGGGAGGAGCCCATTTTGCTTAATTGGCTATAACTCGTGAACGGAACGAGATTTTTGCACCAAACTCAGCACACGCATGTACGAGCTCATTCTGTGGTCACGTGAAAAAGGGCGCAGCGACTGGCCACTTGGTGGCGCTATGGTGTCAAAATGATGTATTTCTATGGAAAAAACACATGAAATGGCTGAAAGCGGCCATCTTGCTGTCTGATTTGCATACAAGCTCACAAAATCGGGCATGCGCATGCGTCACGTGATCCTGAAGAAGCTTGAAAACTTTCATGGACGTCGGGCCATTGGTGGCGCTTTAACTGTCATAAAGGTGAGAAGGCCTCTGTATTACCCTATGCAAAATGACATTTAAATGACTGAAAAATGGGGGGAAAAGAGCAGAGCTTCACCAAATTAGCTGAGCACATGCGCCATATTATTCTAAAGAAGCGTGCAAACTTTTATGGAGATCGGGCCATCAGTGGGGGTGTCACAGTTTAAAAGGTAAAAAAAAAAATGCACCACATTTCCATGATAAATGAGCTAAAAGGGCAACAAACGTTCTTTTTCCTCTCCGAGGCACATGTTAGAAGGCTGGATAAAGTTTTTGGAACGCAGCAGCGCAGACGGCAAGCGCCTAGACCCTATAGTTTTTTTTTTAGAGGCCTTTTTGTGGCCCTTTTTTAGCCACTTATTAGGGGTTCAAGCACTTCAGTGCTGAACACCTATTGTAATTGTTAATTTTCCCATGATGCAACATTCAGACATAAAACTGATCGGGCAGACCAAACCGTAAGTCGTGGAGACTTGAAACTTTGGGGGCTGATAGTACTCACACCGCCTACAGCGTCACCAAGGCCCGCCCCGATCGGCCTGACGGGGGCGCTACAGCGGGCAAAAGTACGAAACGGCTCATAACTCATCAACCGTGAGGCGTAGGCTCAAGTGTCTTATATCGCTGGAATCCTTGGCTCGAGGCGGACCAGATGCATGCCTCGGATTTGCTCGTCACCCTGGGAAAATTTTAGGGTATTTGGGGTTTTTCCAAAAACCTACTTTCGCGAACTAGTCCTAGGTTTTTGGCCCGACCGGAACCAAACCAGTGCGGCAAGATTCTCTGGAGTCTGATTGTCAATAATTATCAAAAAAAAGTGTAAATTTCGCTTCACGGTCCCTAAGGGCCGCCAAAATGTTCGAAGTGGGAGGAGCCCATTTTGCTTAATTGGCTATAACTCGTGAACGGAACGAGATTTTTGCACCAAACTCAGCACACGCATGTACGAGCTCATTCTGTGGTCACGTGAAAAAGGGCGCAGCGACTGGCCACTTGGTGGCGCTATAACTGTTAAAAGGGTGTCAAAATGATGTATTTCTATGGAAAAAACACATGAAATGGCTGAAAGCGGCCATCTTGCTGTCTGATTTGCATACAAGCTCACAAAATCGGGCATGCGCATGCGTCACGTGATCCTGAAGAAGCTTGAAAACTTTCATGGACGTCGGGCCATTGGTGGCGCTTTAACTGTCATAAAGGTGAGAAGGCCTCTGTATTACCCTATGCAAAATGACATTTAAATGACTGAAAAATGGGGGGAAAAGAGCAGAGCTTCACCAAATTAGCTGAGCACATGCGCCATATTATTCTAAAGAAGCGTGCAAACTTTTATGGAGATCGGGCCATCAGTGGGGGTGTCACAGTTTAAAAGGTAAAAAAAAAATGCACCACATTTCCATGATAAATGAGCTAAAAGGGCAACAAACGTTCTTTTTCCTCTCCGAGGCACATGTTAGAAGGCTGGATAAAGTTTTTGGAACGCAGCAGCGCAGACGGCAAGCGCCTAGACCCTATAGTTTTTTTTTTAGAGGCCTTTTTGTGGCCCTTTTTTAGCCACTTATTAGGGGTTCAAGCACTTCAGTGCTGAACACCTATTGTAATTGTTAATTTTCCCATGATGCAACATTCAGACATAAAACTGATCGGGCAGACCAAACCGTAAGTCGTGGAGACTTGAAACTTTGGGGGCTGATAGTACTCACACCGCCTACAGCGTCACCAAGGCCCGCCCCGATCGGCCTGACGGGGGCGCTACAGCGGGCAAAAGTACGAAACGGCTCATAACTCATCAACCGTGAGGCGTAGGCTCAAGTGTCTTATATCGCTGGAATCCTTGGCTCGAGGCGGACCAGATGCATGCCTCGGATTTGCTCGTCACCCTGGGAAAATTTTAGGGTATTTGGGGTTTTTCCAAAAACCTACTTTCGCGAACTAGTCCTAGGTTTTTGGCCCGACCGGAACCAAACCAGTGCGGCAAGATTCTCTGGAGTCTGATTGTCAATAATTATCAAAAAAAAGTGTAAATTTCGCTTCACGGTCCCTAAGGGCCGCCAAAATGTTCGAAGTGGGAGGAGCCCATTTTGCTTAATTGGCTATAACTCGTGAACGGAACGAGATTTTTGCACCAAACTCAGCACACGCATGTACGAGCTCATTCTGTGGTCACGTGAAAAAGGGCGCAGCGACTGGCCACTTGGTGGCGCTATAACTGTTAAAAGGGTGTCAAAATGATGTATTTCTATGGAAAAAACACATGAAATGGCTGAAAGCGGCCATCTTGCTGTCTGATTTGCATACAAGCTCACAAAATCGGGCATGCGCATGCGTCACGTGATCCTGAAGAAGCTTGAAAACTTTCATGGACGTCGGGCCATTGGTGGCGCTTTAACTGTCATAAAGGTGAGAAGGCCTCTGTATTACCCTATGCAAAATGACATTTAAATGACTGAAAAATGGGGGGAAAAGAGCAGAGCTTCACCAAATTAGCTGAGCACATGCGCCATATTATTCTAAAGAAGCGTGCAAACTTTTATGGAGATCGGGCCATCAGTGGGGGTGTCACAGTTTAAAAGGTAAAAAAAAAAATGCACCACATTTCCATGATAAATGAGCTAAAAGGGCAACAAACGTTCTTTTTCCTCTCCGAGGCACATGTTAGAAGGCTGGATAAAGTTTTTGGAACGCAGCAGCGCAGACGGCAAGCGCCTAGACCCTATAGTTTTTTTTTTAGAGGCCTTTTTGTGGCCCTTTTTTAGCCACTTATTAGGGGTTCAAGCACTTCAGTGCTGAACACCTATTGTAATTGTTAATTTTCCCATGATGCAACATTCAGACATAAAACTGATCGGGCAGACCAAACCGTAAGTCGTGGAGACTTGAAACTTTGGGGGCTGATAGTACTCACACCGCCTACAGCGTCACCAAGGCCCGCCCCGATCGGCCTGACGGGGGCGCTACAGCGGGCAAAAGTACGAAACGGCTCATAACTCATCAACCGTGAGGCGTAGGCTCAAGTGTCTTATATCGCTGGAATCCTTGGCTCGAGGCGGACCAGATGCATGCCTCGGATTTGCTCGTCACCCTGGGAAAATTTTAGGGTATTTGGGGTTTTTCCAAAAACCTACTTTCGCGAACTAGTCCTAGCTTTTTGGCCCGACCGGAACCAAACCAGTGCGGCAAGATTCTCTGGAGTCTGATTGTCAATAATTATCAAAAAAAAGTGTAAATTTCGCTTCACGGTCCCTAAGGGCCGCCAAAATGTTCGAAGTGGGAGGAGCCCATTTTGCTTAATTGGCTATAACTCGTGAACGGAACGAGATTTTTGCACCAAACTCAGCACACGCATGTACGAGCTCATTCTGTGGTCACGTGAAAAAGGGCGCAGCGACTGGCCACTTGGTGGCGCTATAACTGTTAAAAGGGTGTCAAAATGATGTATTTCTATGGAAAAAACACATGAAATGGCTGAAAGCGGCCATCTTGCTGTCTGATTTGCATACAAGCTCACAAAATCGGGCATGCGCATGCGTCACGTGATCCTGAAGAAGCTTGAAAACTTTCATGGACGTCGGGCCATTGGTGGCGCTTTAACTGTCATAAAGGTGAGAAGGCCTCTGTATTACCCTATGCAAAATGACATTTAAATGACTGAAAAATGGGGGGAAAAGAGCAGAGCTTCACCAAATTAGCTGAGCACATGCGCCATATTATTCTAAAGAAGCGTGCAAACTTTTATGGAGATCGGGCCATCAGTGGGGGTGTCACAGTTTAAAAGGTAAAAAAAAAAATGCACCACATTTCCATGATAAATGAGCTAAAAGGGCAACAAACGTTCTTTTTCCTCTCCGAGGCACATGTTAGAAG
The DNA here is from genome assembly GCF_964197995.2 of Scardinius erythrophthalmus. Classification (NCBI taxonomy): domain Eukaryota; kingdom Metazoa; phylum Chordata; class Actinopteri; order Cypriniformes; family Leuciscidae; genus Scardinius; species Scardinius erythrophthalmus. The sequence goes on along the minus strand of NW_028296508.1, from coordinate 211,852 downwards.
GCTGGATAAAGTTTTTGGAACGCAGCAGCGCAGACGGCAAGCGCCTAGACCCTATAGTTTTTTTTTTAGAGGCCTTTTTGTGGCCCTTTTTTAGCCACTTATTAGGGGTTCAAGCACTTCAGTGCTGAACACCTATTGTAATTGTTAATTTTCCCATGATGCAACATTCAGACATAAAACTGATCGGGCAGACCAAACCGTAAGTCGTGGAGACTTGAAACTTTGGGGGCTGATAGTACTCACACCGCCTACAGCGTCACCAAGGCCCGCCCCGATCGGCCTGACGGGGGCGCTACAGCGGGCAAAAGTACGAAACGGCTCATAACTCATCAACCGTGAGGCGTAGGCTCAAGTGTCTTATATCGCTGGAATCCTTGGCTCGAGGCGGACCAGATGCATGCCTCGGATTTGCTCGTCACCCTGGGAAAATTTTAGGGTATTTGGGGTTTTTCCAAAAACCTACTTTCGCGAACTAGTCCTAGGTTTTTGGCCCGACCGGAACCAAACCAGTGCGGCAAGATTCTCTGGAGTCTGATTGTCAATAATTATCAAAAAAAAGTGTAAATTTCGCTTCACGGTCCCTAAGGGCCGCCAAAATGTTCGAAGTGGGAGGAGCCCATTTTGCTTAATTGGCTATAACTCGTGAACGGAACGAGATTTTTGCACCAAACTCAGCACACGCATGTACGAGCTCATTCTGTGGTCACGTGAAAAAGGGCGCAGCGACTGGCCACTTGGTGGCGCTATAACTGTTAAAAGGGTGTCAAAATGATGTATTTCTATGGAAAAAACACATGAAATGGCTGAAAGCGGCCATCTTGCTGTCTGATTTGCATACAAGCTCACAAAATCGGGCATGCGCATGCGTCACGTGATCCTGAAGAAGCTTGAAAACTTTCATGGACGTCGGGCCATTGGTGGCGCTTTAACTGTCATAAAGGTGAGAAGGCCTCTGTATTACCCTATGCAAAATGACATTTAAATGACTGAAAAATGGGGGGAAAAGAGCAGAGCTTCACCAAATTAGCTGAGCACATGCGCCATATTATTCTAAAGAAGCGTGCAAACTTTTATGGAGATCGGGCCATCAGTGGGGGTGTCACAGTTTAAAAGGTAAAAAAAAAAATGCACCACATTTCCATGATAAATGAGCTAAAAGGGCAACAAACGTTCTTTTTCCTCTCCGAGGCACATGTTAGAAGGCTGGATAAAGTTTTTGGAACGCAGCAGCGCAGACGGCAAGCGCCTAGACCCTATAGTTTTTTTTTTAGAGGCCTTTTTGTGGCCCTTTTTTAGCCACTTATTAGGGGTTCAAGCACTTCAGTGCTGAACACCTATTGTAATTGTTAATTTTCCCATGATGCAACATTCAGACATAAAACTGATCGGGCAGACCAAACCGTAAGTCGTGGAGACTTGAAACTTTGGGGGCTGATAGTACTCACACCGCCTACAGCGTCACCAAGGCCCGCCCCGATCGGCCTGACGGGGGCGCTACAGCGGGCAAAAGTACGAAACGGCTCATAACTCATCAACCGTGAGGCGTAGGCTCAAGTGTCTTATATCGCTGGAATCCTTGGCTCGAGGCGGACCAGATGCATGCCTCGGATTTGCTCGTCACCCTGGGAAAATTTTAGGGTATTTGGGGTTTTTCCAAAAACCTACTTTCGCGAACTAGTCCTAGGTTTTTGGCCCGACCGGAACCAAACCAGTGCGGCAAGATTCTCTGGAGTCTGATTGTCAATAATTATCAAAAAAAAGTGTAAATTTCGATTCATGGTTTCTAGGGGGCGCTAATTGATCGTTGTGGAACGAGCCTATTTTACTAAAATGGCTATAACTCGAGAAGTAAATTAGATATCTTCACCAAACTTGGTACATATGTGTATGAGTTCAATTTGGGGTCACGGTAACAAAGTCACGACGATTGAACACTAGGTGGCGCTATAACATAAAAAAAACATGAAAAGGGCTATAACTACCTGACCGTTAGTCCGATTGACTTGAAAATTGGTATGCAGTGTCTTGGTCCAAGGTGCCATGTATGTTTATGAGGAAATTGGCGTATCTCAAAAAACATGGCCGCCGTCAGCCAATGAATTTTGAGCACCTATTAGACAAGGTTAACGGAGGCCGATCGGAACGAAACTCGATGGGCATGTTCGACTCATGGCCCTAGAGGTCTGTAAGAATTTTGAAAGAAATCGGCCACTAGTTGGCGCTAACGAGTTTTATGGCTCTGTAATCACGTGGTGTTACACTTATTGTCATAAAATGCATATCATTTGATAGGTCTCCTCATCCTGAACAACTTTGCCTCAAGAACCATTGCTGTCTATCAAACAGTTCATTAAATATTCACGAATATGTTAAAAACCTACTTTTGCGAACTAGTCCCTGGATTTGTGTCCGATCGTAACCAAACCAGTACAGAAATGTTCCCTGGAGTCTGAATATCAATAATTATCAAAAAAATGTTGAAATTTTGGTTCCTGGTCACTAGAGTTTGATAAATTAATGTTATGGGAGGAGCCTATTTTACTAAAATAGCTATAACTCGAGAAGTAAATGAGATATCTTCACCAAACTTGGTACACATGTGTATGAGTTCAGTCTGGGGTCACAGTAAAGACATCGCGATGATTGAACACTAGGTGGCGCTATAACATGAAAAAAACTTGAAAAGGGCTATGACTACCTGACCGTTAGATATTAACGTATCTCATGTATCTCAAAAAAACATGGCCGCCATCGACCAATGAAATTTGAGCACCTCTTAGACAAGGTTAATGGAGGCCGATCGGAACAAAACTCGATGGGCATGTTCAACTCATGGCCGTAGAGGTCTGTAAGAGTTTTGAAAGAAGTCGGCCACTAGTTGGCGCTAACGAGTTTTACGGCTCTGTAATCACGTGGTGTTACACTTATCGTAACAAAATGCATAACTGCTTGAACCCCGATAAATGCTGCTTGCTGCTTTAATTATTATTATTATTTTTCCGCCATAAAACGCATCGTGCAGCCCAAACCGTAAGACCTAGAGACTTGAAACTTTGCCAGATGGTAGTACTATTGCTCGCTACTCAGATACACGGACTCAGCCCAATCGGCCCATAGGTGGCGCTATAGCAACCAAAAGCGCAAAACAGCTCATAACTCCTAGACCTTATGTCGTAGTCTCAAGTGTCTTATATCATTGGAAAGCTGGACGCCTGACGAACAAAACGTATATCTCCGATTTCATTTCCGTCATGATAGATTTTCCGCCATTTTGAATTTTGTCAAAAACCTACTTTTGCGAACTAGTCCCTGGTTTTTTGCCCGATCGGAACCAAACCAGTGCAGAATTGTTCTCTGGAGTCTGAAGATCAATAATTATCGAAAAAAAGTCGAAATTCTGATTCTTGGTCGCTAGGGGGTGATAAATTAATGTTGTGGGAGGAGCCTATTTTACTAAAATGGCTATAACTCGAGAAGTAAATGAGATATCTTCACCAAACTTGGTACACATGTGTAAGAGGTCAATCTGAGGTCACAGTAAACAAATTGCGTCGATTGGCCACATGGTGGCGCTATAAAACAAAACAAAAACGTATAGACACCTGACCGTTTTTCCGAATGACTTGAAATTTGGTATGCAGTGTCTTGGCCCAAGGGGCCATGTATGTCTAAAAGGAATATGGCGTATCTAAAAAAACATGGCCGCCATTGGCCAATGAGGTTTGAGCACCGTTGACGAAGTCCGATCGGAGCGAAACTCGGTGGGCATGTTTGGCTCAAGCCCCTAGAGGTCTGTAAGAATTTTGAAAGAAATCGGCCACTAGTTGGCGCTAACGAGTTTTATGGCTCTGTAATCACGTGGTGTAACAAATTTCGTCACAAAATGCATTATCATTTGATAGACCTCCTCATCCTGAACAACTTTGCCTCAAAAACCATTGCTGTCAATCAAACAGTTCATTAAATATTCATGAATATGTCAAAAACCTACTTTCGCGAACTAGTCCCTGGTTTTTCGCCCGATCGGAACCAGACCAGTCTAGAACAATTCTCTGGACTCTCTAGATCAATAATTATCAAAAAAAAGTTGAACTTTTGATTTGGATGGCTGTAATAGGGTCATTTATAAAATGGGCGGGGCAAAATAAATAAAAAAGCCTATAAATCATAAATAAAAACTCAGAACTTCACAAAAATTGGTGAACATATGTGAAATAACATCATTAACAAGCATGCCAAATTTTATGGAGATCGGACCAAAGGTGGCGCTATAACTGTTAAAAAGCTTTAAAACCATATATTTCCTGTGGTAAATGGTCTTTTTCATCTATTATGTCAGTAGTTACATGCTTGCTAAATAAATCTTAATAACTTTTGATGCTTTTATGCTTAAAGGCCTTAAAGGCCTTAATTGCTTGAACCCCGATAAATGCTGCTTGCAGCTTTAATTATTAGGGGTTCAAGCACGAAGTGCTGAAACCCTATTGTAATTGCCCTGATTTTTATTATTAGGGGTTCAAGCACGAAGTGCTGAAACCCTATTGTAATTGTGCTGATTTTTATTATTATTATTATTAGGGGTTCAAGCACGAAGTGCTGAAACCCTATTGTAATTGTGCTGATTTTTATTATTAGGGGTTCAAGCACGAAGTGCTGAAACCCTATTGTAATTGTACTGATTTTTATTATTATTATTAGGGGTTCAAGCACGAAGTGCTGAAACCCTATTGTAATTGTGCTGATTTTTATTATTATTATTATTATTATTATTCTGCCGTAAAACGCATCGTGCAGCCCAAACCGTAAGAGCTGGAACTTTGAAACTTTGACAGATGGTAGTACAAAAATCGAGGAAAGGTTCAGAGATTATGACCCCGATTGGCCCATAGGTGGCGCTATAACAACCAAAAGCGCGAAACTGCTCATAACTCCTAGACCGTATGTCGTAGACTCAAGTGTCTTATATCATTGGAAAGCTGGACGCCTGACGAACAAAACGTATATCTCCGATTTCATTTCCGCCATGATAGATTTTCCGCCATTTTGAATTTTGTCAAAAATCTACTTTTGCGAACTAGTCCCTGGTTTTTTGCCCGATTGGAACCAAACTAGTGCAGAAATGTTCTCTGGAGACTGAATATCAATAATTATCGAAAAAAAGTGGAAATTTCGATTCACGGTCGCTAAGGGGCGCCAAAACGTACGTTGTGGGAGGGGCCTATTTTACTAAAATGGCTATAACTCCCGATGTAAATGAGGTATCTTCACCAAACTTGGTACACATGTGTATGAGCTTACTCTGGGGTCACAGTAAAAAAATCGCGACGATTGGCCTCATGGTGGCGCTATAAAATGAATAAAACATAAAACAGGCTATAACCACCTGACCGTTAGTCCGATTGACTTGAAAATTGGTATGCAGTGTCTTGGTCCAAGGTGCCATTTATGTGTATGAGGACATTGGCGTATCTCAAAAAACATGGCCACCATCGGCCAACGAAGTTTGAGCACCTATTAGACAAGGTTAACGGAGGCCGATCGGAACGAAACTCAATGGGCATGTTCGGCTCATGGCCCTAAAGGTCTGTAAGAATTTTGAAAGAAATCGGCCACTAGTTGGCGCTAACGAGTTTTACGGCTCTGTAATCACATGGTGTTACAAATATCCACACAATATGCATATCATTTGATAGATCTCCTCATCCTGAACAACTTTGCCTCAAGAACCATTGCTGTCAATCAAACTGTTCATTAATTATTCATTAATATGTTAAAAACCTACTTTTGCGAACTAGTCCTAGGTTTTTTGCCCGATCGGAACCAGACCAGTCTAGGACAATTCTCTGGACTCTCTAGATCAATAATTATCAAAAAAAAGTTGAACTTTTGCATTTGGATGGCTGTAATAGGGTAATTTATAAAATGGGCGTGTCAAAATACATTAAAAAGCCTATAAATCCTAAATAAAAACTCAGAACTTCACAAAAATTGGTCAGCATATGTGACATAACATCATTAACAAGCATGAAAAATTCTATGGAGATCGGACAATAGGTGGCGCTATAACTGTTAAAAAGCTTTAAAATCATATATTTCCTATGGTAAACTGCCTGTATTGGCTGTAAATGGTCTTTTCTATCTCTGATCATATAATTTTCATATCATAATGTTCAAAACTAGTGCAATACAATTCTCTGGACTCACTAGATCAATAATTGTCAGAAAAAGTTGAACTACTTCATTTGGATAGTTATAATAGGTTCACTTCAAAATCTGGCCTTTACCAAGTGTCCCCGAAAGCCTATATCTCTTTAATCAATGCTCAGACCTTCTTAAAAACAAGTCAGAACGTGTGAAATATCACCCTGAACAAGCATGAAAATTTTCAGACAGATCGGACAAAATTTGCCTCTATAACAGTTAAAAAGGTGAAAATGATATGAATTAATGGCATGTTAAGCCAATAAGTGGTATTTTACTGCCCCCTGCTGTTTAAAATAGTCATTTTCTCATATTGGTATTGGTATCAGCCATGGTAAATCATGATAAATGATGGTGTGTGTGTGTGTGTGTGTGTGTGTGTGTGTGTGTGTGTGTGTGTGTGTGTGTGTGTGTGTGGTACAAATATAACAAAGGTTTTATTTTCCAACATGAAAACAAACATAACAGAGTGCTAGTGCACAAACAATAACCGACAATGATAATGGATGAGAGGGGAACTTAAATACACAGATCAAGACAAGGACAACAGGTGACGGTTATGATGATGAGGAGCAGGTGATGATGAGGAGGGTGATGAGGAGCAGGTGCAGGTGATGACGACAGATGGTGAATGTGATGAAGACAGAAGGTGAATGTGATGAAGGTGAATGTGACACCAATATCACTGAAACATTTGTGTGTGTGTGTGTGTGTGTGTGTGTGTGTGTAGCATTATTGTGTGTAGCATATGTAGCAAGTATGCATTATTGAGTTAACATGGAAAAACTGGTTTGCTTTAGTGCAGAAAAATGGTCAAAATCATGAGGTTTAAAGTGAAAGTGAGCCAATAAGTGGTCTTCTACTGCCCTCTGCTGGCCATTGTACTTATTAATTAAATTTTTCCACATGTGCTTGCATTTATACTTGAATACACACTAAATATCACTTATATAGCAATAACTATTATAACACAATCATATTTTGTCAGTGTTAATCACTTTATTTGCACTGACACTTCAAATAATTGCTAGTAATGTGGTAAATCATGGTAAATCATGGTTAACTATGCTGTGTGTGTGTGTGTGTGTGTGTGTGTGTGTGTGTGTGTGTGTGTGTGTGTGTGTAAGCATGCATTGAGTTAACATGGATAAACTGGTTTGCTTTAGTGCAGAAAACTGGTTTAAAGTGAAAGTGAGCCAATAAGTGGTCTTCTACTGCCCTCTGCTGGCCATTCTACTTATTAATGAAATATTTCAACATGTGCTTGCATTCATACTTGAATACACACTAAAAAAATCACTTATATAGCAATAACTATTATAACACAATCATATTTTGTCAGTGTTAATCACTTTATTTGCACTGACACTTCAAATAATTGCTAGTAATGTGATAAATCAGGCTAGAAACATGGTAAATCAAAGTAAATAATACTAGATTGTCGTTTATCTCCTGGTAAATAATACTAGAACGTGGTATATCATGGTAAATCATGGTTAACTATGCTGTGTGTGTATGTGTGTGTGTGTGTGTGTGTGTGTGTGTGTGTGTGTGTGTGTGTGTGTGTGTGTGTGTAAGCATGCATTGAGTTAACATGGAAAAACTGGTTTGCTTTAGTGCAGAAAACTGGTTTAAAGTGAAAGTGAGCCAATAAGTGGTCTTCTAGTGCCCTCTGCTGGCCATTCTACTTAATAATGAAATATTTTACATGTGCTTTTGCATTCATACTTGGACACACACTAAAAATCACGTATATAACTAACTATTATAACACAATAATATTTTGTCAGTGTTCATCACCTCATTTGCACTGACACTTCACATAATTGCTAGTAATGTGGTTAATCATGCTAGAAACATTGTAAATCATAGTAAATAATACTGAAATGAGGTGTATCAAGGTAAATCATGCTAGAATCCTAATAAATCATTCTGGAACATGGTATATGATAGTAAATCATGCTAGAATCATATTAAATAATTCTAGAATGTGGCAAATCGTTGTGGGAGGAGCCTATTTTACTCAAATGGCTATAACTCAAGAAGTAAATGAGATATCTTCACCAAACTCAGTACACATGTGTATGGGTTCAATTTGAGGTCACAGTAAACAATTTTATGGAGATCGGACCATAGGTGGCGCTATAACTGTTAAAAAGCTTTAAAACCATATATATCCCATGGCAAATTGCCTGTATTGGCTGTAAATGGTCTTTTCCATCTATTATGTCAGTGGTTACATGCTTGCTAAATAAATCTTAATAACTTTTGATGCTTTTGTGCTTAAATGCCTTAAAGGCCTTAACTGCTTGAACCCCGATAAATGCTGCTTGCAGCTTTAATTATTATTATTATTATTATTCTGCCGTAAAACGCATCGTGCAGCCCAAACCGTAAGGGCTAGAGCTTTGAAACTTTGCCATATGGTAGTACAAAAATCGAGGAGAGGTTATCAAATTATGACCCCGATTGGCCCATAGGTGGCGCTATAGCAACCAAAAGCGCGAAACTGCTCATAACTCCTAGACCGTAAGTCATAGACTCAAGTGTCTTATATCATTGGAAAGCTGGACGCCTGACGAACAAAACGTATATCTCCGATTTTATTTCCGCCATGATAGATTTTCCGCCATTTTGAATTTTGTCGAAAATCTACTTTTGCGAACTAGTCCCTGGTTTTTTGCCCGATCGGAACCAAACCAGTGCAGAATTGTTCTCTGGAGTCTGAATATCAATAATTATCAAAAAAAAGTTGAAATTTCGATTCACGGTCGCTAGGGGGTGCAAAATTAACGTTGTGGGAGGAGCCTATTTTACTAAAATGGCTATAACTCCAGAAGTAAAAGAGGTATTTTAACCAAACCTGGTACACATGTGTAAGACGTCAATATGAGGTCACGGTAAAAAAATCGCGGCGATTGGTCACATGGTGGCGCTATAACATGAAAAAAACATAAAACAGGCTATAACCACCTGACCGTTAGTCCGATTGACTTGAAAATTGGTATGCAGTGTCTTGGTCCAAGGTGCCATGTATGTCTATGAGGACATTGGTGTATCTCAAAAAACATGGCCGCCATCGGCCAATGAAGTTTGAGCACCTATTAGACAAGGTTAACGGAGGCCTATCGGAACGAAACTCGGTGGGCATGTTCGACTCATGGCCCTAGAGGTCTGTAAGAATTTTAAAAGAAATCGGCCACTAGTTGGCGCTAACGAGTTTTATGGCTCTGTAATCACGTGGTGTTACACTTATTGTCACAAAATGCATACCATTTGATAGATCTCCTCTTGTTGAACAACTTTGCCTCAAGAACCATTGCTGTCAATCAAACCGTTCATTAAATATTCGTAATTATGTTAAAAACCTACTTTTGCGAACTAGTCCTAGGTTTTTCGCCCGATCAGAACCAAACGAGTCTAGGACAATTCTATGGACTCTCAAGATCAATAATTATCAAAAAAAAGTTGAACTTTTGCATTTTTCGCATGGGTATATTGGGTCATAAAGAAAATGGGCGTGGCAAAATGCACTCAAAAGCCTATAAATCCTAAACAAAAACTCAGAACTTCACGAAAATTGGTGAGCTTATGTGCCATAACATCATTAACAAGCATGCAAAATTTCATGGAGATCGGACTATAGATGGTGCTATAACTGTTAAAAAGCTTTAAAAAACACATATTTCCTATGGTAAATTGCCTGTATTGGCTGTAAATGGACTTTTCCATCTATTATTTCAGTGGTTAAAAGCTTTCTAAATAAATCTTAATGTCTTAAATGCTTATGTGCCTAAAGGCCTTAAATGCTTGAACCCCGATAAATGCTGCTTGCAGCTTTAATTATTATTATTATTCTGCCGTAAAACGCATCGTGCAGCCCAAACCGTAAGGGCTAGAGCATTGAAACTTTGCCAGATGGTAGTACAAAAATCGAGGAGAGGTTCAGAGATTATGACCCCGATTGGCCCATAGGTGGCGCTATAGCAACCAAAAGCGCGAAACTGCTCATAACTCCTAGACCGTATGTCGCAGACTCAAGTGTCTTATATCATTGGAAAGCTGGACGCCTGACGAACAAAACGTATATCTCCGATTTGATTTCCGTCATGATAGATTTTCCGCCATTTTGAATTTTGTCGAAAATCTACTTTTGCGAACTAGTCCCTGGTTTTTTGCCCGATCGGAGCCAAACCAGTGCAGAAATGTTCTCTGGAGTCTGAAGATCAATAATTATCGAAAAAATGTTGAAATTTCGATTCATGGACGCTAGGGGGCGCAAAATAATCGTTGTGGGAGGAGCCTATTTTACTAAAATGGCTATAACTTAAAAAGTAAATAAGATAGCTTCACCAAACTCGGTACACATGTGTATGGGTTCATTCTGGGGTCACAGTAAAAAAATCGCGACGATTGAACACTAGGTGGCGCTATAACATGAAAAAAACATGAAAAGGGCTATAACCACCTGACCGTTAGTCCGATTGACTTGAAAATTGGTATGCAGTGTCTTGGTCCAAGGTGCCATGTATGTCTATGAGGACATTGGCGTATCTCAAAAAACATGGCCGCCATTGGCCAATGAAGTTGAGCACCTATTAGACAAGGTTAACGGAGGCCGATCGGAACGAAACTCGATGGGCATGTTCGACTCATGGCCCTAGAGGTCTGTAAGAATTTTGAAAGAAATCGGCCACTAGTTGGCGCTAACGAGTTTTATGGCTCTGTAATCACGTGGTGTTACACTTATCGTCACAAAAAGCATATCATTTGATATATCTGCTCATGCTGAACAACTTTGCCTCAAGAACCATTTCTGTCAATCAAACCGTTCATTAAATATTCATGAATATGTCTAAAACCTACTTTTGCGAACTAGTCCTAGGTTTTTTGCCCGATCGGAACCAGACCAGTCTAGGACAATTCTCTGGACTCTCTAGATCAATAATTATCAAAAAAAAGTTGTACTTTTGCATTTGGATGGCTGTAATAGGGTAATTTATAAAATGGGCGTGTCAAAATACATTAAAAAGCCTATAAATCCTAAATAAAAACTCAGAACTTCACAAAAATTGGTCAGCATATGTGACATAACATCATTAACAAGCATGAAAAATTCTATGGAGATCGGACGATAGGTGGCGCTATAACTGTTAAAAAGCTTTAAAATCATATATTTCCTATGGTAAACTGCCTGTATTGGCTGTAAATGGTCTTTTCCATCTCTGATCATATAATTTTCATATCATAATGTTAAAAAACTAGTGCAATACAATTCTCTGGACTCACTAGATCAATAATTGTCAGAAAGTTGAACTACTTCATTTGGATAGCTATAATAGGTTCACTTCAAAATCTGGCCTTTACCAAGTGTCCCCGAAAGCCTATATCTCTTTAATCAATGCTCAGACCTTCTTAAAAACAAGTCAGAACGTGTGAAATATCACCCTGAACAAGCATGAAAATTTTCAGACAGATCGGACAAAATTTGCCTCTATAACAGTTAAAAAGGTGAAAATGATATGAATTAATGGCATGTTAAGCCAATAAGTGGTATTTTACTGCCCCCTGCTGTTTAAAATAGTCATTTTCTCATATTGGTATTGGTATCAGCCATGGTAAATCATGATAAATGATGGTGTGTGTGTGTGTGTGTGTGTGTGTGTGTGTGTGTGTGTGTGTGTGTGGTACAAATATAACAAAGGTTTTATTTTCCAACATGAAAACAAACATAACAGAGTGCTAGTGCACAAACAATAACCGACAATGATAATGGATGAGAGGGGAACTTAAATACACAGATCAAGACAAGGACAACAGGTGACGGTTATGATGATGAGGAGCAGGTGCAGGTGATGACGACAGATGGTGAATGTGATGAAGACAGAAGGTGAATGTGATGAAGGTGAATGTGACACCAATATCACTGAAACATTTGTGTGTGTGTGTGTGTGTGTGTGTGTGTGTGTGTGTGTGTGTGTGTGTGTGTGTGTGTGTGTGTGTGTGTGTGTGTGTGTGTGTAGCATTATTGTGTGTAGCATATGTAGCAAGTATGCATTATTGAGTTAACATGGAAACACTGGTTTGCTTTAGTGCAGAAAACTGGTCAAAATCATGAGGTTTAAAGTGAAAGTGAGCCAATAAGTGGTCTTCTACTGCCCTCTGCTGGCCATTCTACTTATTAATTAAATTTTTCCACATGTGCTTGCATTTATACTTGAATACACACTAAAAATCACTTATATAGCAATAACTATTATAACACAATCATATTTTGTCAGTGTTAATCACTTTATTTGCACTGACACTTCAAATAATTGCTAGTAATGTGGTAAATCATGGTAAATCATGGTTAACTATGCTGTGTGTGTGTGTGTGTGTGTGTGTGTGTGTGTGTGTGTGTGTGTGTGTGTGTGTGTGTGTGTGTGTGTGTGTGTGTGTGTGTGTGTGTGTGTGTGTGTGTGTGTGTGTGTGTAAGCATGCATTGAGTTAACATGGATAAACTGGTTTGCTTTAGTGCAGAAAACTGGTTTAAAGTGAAAGTGAGCCAATAAGTGGTCTTCTACTGCCCTCTGCTGGCCATTCTACTTATTAATGAAATATTTCAACATGTGCTTGCATTCATACTTGAATACACACTAAAAAAAATCAATTATATAGCAATAACTATTATAACACAATCATATTTTGTCAGTGTTAATCACTTTATTTGCACTGACACTTCAAATAATTGCTAGTAATGTGATAAATCAGGCTAGAAACATGGTAAATCAAAGTAAATAATACTAGATTGTCGTTTATCTCCTGGTAAATAATACTACAACGTGGTATATCATGGTAAATCATGGTTAACTATGCTGTGTGTGTATGTGTGTGTGTGTGTGTGTATGTGTGTGTGTGTGTGTGTGTGTGTGTGTGTGTGTGTGTGTGTGTGTGTGTGTGTGTGTGTGTGTAAGCATGCATTGAGTTAACATGGAAAAACTGGTTTGCTTTAGTGCAGAAAACTGGTTTAAAGTGAAAGTGAGCCAATAAGTGGTCTTCTAGTGCCCTCTGCTGGCCATTCTACTTAATAATCAGATACCATTAGACTGGTATTGGTACTGTCTGATCGATTGCCTGTCTGATCGATTGCTCCTGTCTGCCTCGCTGCCTGCTGTGAGTGTGTTTGTTTGATTCGGTGCGATAAGCTCCGTCTTAGCCATATATTTCTTTGTTTTGAACCATCATTTTACTACCATTTCTAGTTGTTTATACTACTACATTTTACCCAACATCTCAGATTAACCTGACATCGCTAGCTTTTGTTATTAGTACTACTAGCACAAAACGCTAGTAATTCGCTAGCCTGTTAACGCGCCACCCGTGCGCTCAGCTATTTTATTTATTTATTTTTCTCTCGCGCGTCCGCGCCTTTGAGTTCATAAAAAGCTCAGGTGAGTAAGAATCACTCAACAAACACGGTGAGTAATGTCTTGTCCTGTTATTGTCACTTGCACTTCATGTCACATGTTTAGTATAGGCTTCTCTGTCGACAATATAGGATTTATATGTGATAAATGTAAGGAGACAGTTAGGTTGACAGAGAAGATTTCAGAATTAGAAACACGCATCCAAACTTTAATTGAGGATAGTAAGAGTGCTAGTGCTTTAGATGTTTTGGATGCGCATAGAATAGTGCACACTTTACATGAGTCGGTTCTGGCTGAAGTAGAGCCCGTGCAGCCGGGCAAATGGGTGACAGTGAGGGATCGCTCTAGTCGCGGATCTAAAAACCACTCTTCCGTTCCGATTACCATAACAAATCGATTTGCCCCGCTCAGTGAAACACCCACTGAGAATGATTGTGCCCTAGTTATTGGCGATTCTATTACACGGAACGTGAAAATAGAGACACCAACCACCATAGTCACATGTTTGCCGGGAGCCAGAGCGCCTGACATCAAAGCAAATTTAAAAGTGCTGGCTAATGCTAATCGTAAATTCTCTAAGATCATTATTCATGTCGGCACTAATGATGTTCGACTCCGCCAGTCGGAGATCACCAAAATTAATATTAAAGAGGTGTGTGAACTTGCAAGTACGATGTCAAGGACTGTAATTTGCTCTGGCCCCCTTCCTGTTCGCAGGAGTGATGAGATAGTTAGTAGATTGTGTTCGCTTAACGGTTGGCTGTCTAAGTGGTGTCCGCTTAATAATATAGAATTCATAGACAATTGGAAAAGTTTTTGGGGCAAACCTGACCTGTTGAAAAGAGATGGTATTCATCCCTCCTGGGATGGTGCTGCTCTTCTCTCTAGTAATATGGCTCATAGTCTTAGAGCTCAAACATGACAATCTGGGGCTCAGGTCAGGAAGCAGACAGACTGGCTTAACCGACTGTCTGCTAGCGGCCTCGCGTCACCAAGGTCAGATAAATCCCATCACATAGAGCCTCTTTCACCTAGATATCATCATATAGAGACTGTGTCTGTTCCCCGAATTTGGAAATCCAAAAAACGTTTAAACCCAACTAAGGTTAAAAATTTAATTGATGTTCAACAAATAAAAAACAGCTATAATACAGATGAGCAAATGCTAAAGCTTGGGTTGCTGAATATTCGATCGCTTACTTCAAAAGCACTCATTGTTAATGATATGATTTCAGATAATAACCTAGATGTGCTGTGTTTGACAGAAACCTGGCTAAAACCAAACGATTACATTACTTTAAATGAATCAACCCCGCAAGATTACTGTTATAAACATGAGCCTCGTCTGAAACGCAAAGGGGGTGGTGTTGCTGTAATCTATAGTAATAGTTTCAAAACCACTAAGAAATCAAGTTTTAAATATAATTCTTTTGAAGCATTGGTGCTTAATGTAAAAATATATAGTGTAAACGATAAATCACGTTTGAGATTTGTGCTGGCTACTGTATACAGGCCACCAGGGCACCATACAGACTTTATCAAAGAATTTGCGGACTTTCTATCAGAATTAATATTGACTGCAGATAAAGTACTAATTGTTGGTGATTTTAATATACACATCGATAATGAAAAAGATGCATTGGGATTGGCATTTAAAGACATTGTAAATTCAATTGGAGTTAGACAACACGTGTCAGGACCTACTCATCGTCGTAATCATACTCTAGATCTAATATTATCACACGGAATAGATGTTGATGCCGTTGAAATTCTGCAGCAGAGCGATGACATCTCAGATCATTATCTAGTCTCGTGTAATTTGCATTTAGCCAAGGCTGCAAAGCCGACTCCGTGTTTCAAATATGTGAGACCTATCACTTCTGCTACTAAAGATTGCTTTATTAATAATCTTCCTAATCAGTTTCATCATCTCAGCATCTCAGATAGCTTAGAAGAACTAGATATTACAACAGAAACGTTTAACTCTCTCTTTTCCAGCACTTTAGACACAGTTGCTCCGTTGCGCTTAAAGAAGATTAAAGAAAATAGTCCAACGCCGTGGTACAACGAGCACACTCGGGCCCTTAAGAGAGCAGCCAGAAAAATGGAGCGCAACTGGAAGAAAACAAAACTAGAGGTATTTCGCATTTCATGGAAAGAGAGCTCAATTACTTACAGAGAGGCTTTAAAAGCTGCTAGATCTGCTTATTTTTCAACCCTATTAGAAGAAAATAAACATAATCCTAGGAATTTATTTGAAACGGTGGCTAAACTAACGAAAAATAAAGCTTCAAGCACCGAAGTTTCCAAGCAACACAGCAGTAATGACTTTATGAACTTCTTCACTTATAAGATTGATAATATCAGGGACAAAATTATAACTATGCAACCGTCTACTACAGTATCGCATCAGGCAGTGCATTGTAGTCTCCCTGAGGAAAAATTTGATTCATTCGTTGCTATAGGAGAGGAAGAATTTACTAAACTCATTAAATCATCTAAATCTACAACATGTATGTTAGACCCTATACCGACTAAGCTACTGAAAGAAATACTTCCAGAGGTCATAGATCCTCTTCTTAATATCATTAATTCGTCTTTGTCTCTAGGATACGTACCAAAAAACTTTAAGCTGGCTTTGATTAAACCGCTTGTTAAAAAAACGCAACTTGATCCTTCAGAATTAGTCAATTACAGGCCGATCTCGAATCTACCTTTTCTGTCAAAGATATTAGAAAAGGCAGTATCCTCACAACTGTGTTCCTTTCTTGAAAGAAATGATATCTGCGAGGATTTCCAGTCCGGATTTAGACCGTACCATAGTACCGAAACAGCTCTCGTTAGAGTCACAAATGATTTGCTCTTATCATCCGATCGTGGTTGTATCTCTCTATTAGTGTTACTCGATCTTAGCGCTGCATTTGACACCATCGACCACAACGTTCTTTTAAATAGATTAGAACATTATGTTGGCATTACAGGAAATGCACTAGCATGGTTTAAATCATACTTATCTGACCGTTATCAGTTTGTAGCAGTAAATGATGAGATGTCTCATCGATCACAGGTTAAGTATGGCGTACCACAAGGCTCAGTACTAGGACCGCTGCTGTTCACTCTGTACATGCTACCCTTAGGAGATATCATTAGGAAACATGGAATTAGCTTTCACTGTTATGCTGACGATACTCAGCTCTATATTTCTTCAAAACCTAACGAAACTTATCAATTCACAAAATTAACGGAATGCATAGCGGATATAAAAAATTGGATGACTTGTAATTTCCTACTTCTAAATTCTGAAAAAACAGAGTTTCTAATTATTGGACAAAAAACTTCCTCACGTAATAATCTAGAATACTGTCTAACACTTGATGGCTGCTCTGTTAAGTCTTCGTCGTCGGTTAGGAACCTGGGTGTGCTCTTTGATACCAATCTTTCATTTGAAAGTCACGTGTCTAGTATCTGTAAAACTGCATTTTTCCATCTTAAAAATATATCTAAATTACGTCATATGCTCTCATTGACAAATGCGGAACAATTAGTTCATGCGTTCATGACCTCAAGGCTAGATTATTGTAATGCTCTACTGGGTGGTTGCCCTGCACGCTTAATAAACAAACTACAGCTGGTCCAAAACGCAGCAGCTCGAGTTCTTACCAGAACCAGGAAGTATGACCATATTAGCCCGGTTCTGTCAAAACTGCACTGGCTCCCTATTAAACATCGCATAAATTTTAAAATATTGCTGATTACTTACAAAGCACTGAATGGTTTAGCTCCGCAGTACTTGAGCGAGCTCTTAACGCATTATAGTCCGTCACGTCTATTACGATCTCAAAATTCCGGCCAGTTGATTATACCTAGAATATCAAAATCGACTGCTGGCGGTAGATCCTTCTCCTATTTAGCACCAAAACTCTGGAACAGTCTTCCTACCATTGTCCGGGAAGCAGACACACTCTGTCAGTTCAAAGCCAGATTAAAGACACATCTCTTTGACCTAGCTTTCACATAATACATTATAGACTTCTATAATTTAATGCTATGCTGCATAGATTAGGTCAGCCGGAACCGGGAACACTTCCCAAAAATCCTGATGTACTCGTTACATCACGAGAAGAATGGCATCTACGCTAATTTTAGTGTCTGTGTTTATCCCAAGGTTTTTCCTGCAGCCTGCCGGATCCAGGCCGTATCCAGATCTGACGAAGGACCTTCACCTGGACCGATGACAACGCAGTGCTGAAGTGCCAACTAGTCTCTCCCTATGGAGGATCCCACTACCACTCTACAGATAAGGCGTTGTCGGGAAAATTCGTCTTGCGGTCCTACCCCAAAGCAACAAATAAAATAAAATTCCTTATCAAATTTATAAGGAAAGACAAGTATTTTGTTTAGGCTTGGCTTGTAGGGAATTCCAAACCTGCGTATATTCTAACGCACATAACTATAGAACCCATTCTAAATGCGCATGTGACCGCCATCAGCGTTTCTCACAGGTTCGCGTTTAAAGTCTGTGTAGAGAGAATGGTGTCGTCTTAGCGGCCCCTAATTTAATAACAAATGATCATTGCAACGGAACCAAATCAATTAAAACTAACTTTAGATGGAAATAACTTAACTCTGCTGTAAAGCCGAAACAATCTCTGTTACCTTAAATTATACGCTTATCTCTGTAAAGCTGCTTTGAGACAATCTACATTGTTAAAAGCGCTATATAAATGAAGATGACTGACTGACTGAATAATGAAATATTTTACATGTGCTTTTGCATTCATACTTGGACACACACTAAAAATCACGTATATAACTAACTATTATAACACAATAATATTTTGTCAGTGTTCATCACCTCATTTGCACTGACACTTCACATAATTGCTAGTAATGTGGTTAATCATGCTAGAAACATTGTAAATCATAGTAAATAATACTGAAATGAGGTGTATCAAGGTAAATCATGCTAGAATCCTAATAAATCATTCTGGAACATGGTATATGATAGTAAATCATGCTAGAATCATATTAAATAATTCTAGAATGTGGCAAATCGTCGTGGGAGGTGCCTATTTTACTCAAATGGCTATAACTCAAGAAGTAAATGAGATATCTTCACCAAACTCAGTACACATGTGTATGGGTTCAATTTGAGGTCACAGTAAACAATTTTATGGAGATCGGACCATAGGTGGCGCTATAACTGTTAAAAAGCTTTAAAACCATATATATCCCATGGCAAATTGCCTGTATTGGCTGTAAATGGTCTTTTCCATCTATTATGTCAGTGGTTACATGCTTGCTAAATGAATCTTAATAACTTTTGATGCTTTTGTGCTTAAATGCCTTAAAGGCCTTAACTGCTTGAACCCCGATAAATGCTGCTTGCAGCTTTAATTAGGGGTTCAAGCACGAAGTGCTGAAACCCTATTGTAATTGTGCTGATTTTTATTATTATTATTAGGGGTTCAAGCACGAAGTGCTGAAACCCTATTGTAATTGTACTGATTTTTATTATTATTATTATTATTATTATTCTGCCGTAAAACGCATCGTGCAGCCCAAACCGTAAGGGCTAGAGCATTGAAACTTTGCCAGATGGTAGTACAAAAATCGAGGAGAGGTTCAGAGATTATGACCCCGATTGGCCCATAGGTGGCGCTATAGCAACCAAAAGCGCGAAACTGCTCATAACTCCTAGACCGTATGTCGCAGACTCAAGTGTCTTATATCATTGGAAAGCTGGACGCCTGACGAACAAAACGTATATCTCCGATTTCATTTCCGTCATGATAGATTTTCCGCCATTTTGAATTTTGTCGAAAATCTACTTTTGCGAACTAGTCCCTGGTTTTTTGCCCGATCGGAGCCAAACCAGTGCAGAAATGTTCTCTGGAGTCTGAAGATCAATAATTATCGAAAAAATGTTGAAATTTCGATTCATGGACGCTAGGGGGCGCAAAATAATCGTTGTGGGAGGAGCCTATTTTACTAAAATGGCTATAACTTAAAAAGTAAATAAGATAGCTTCACCAAACTCGGTACACATGTGTATGGGTTCATTCTGGGGTCACAGTAAAAAAATCGCGACGATTGAACACTAGGTGGCGCTATAACATGAAAAAAACATGAAAAGGGCTATAACCACCTGACCGTTAGTCCGATTGACTGGAAAATTGGTATGCAGTGTCTTGGTCCAAGGTGCCATGTATGTCTATGAGGACATTGGCGTATCTCAAAAAACATGGCCGCCATTGGCCAATGAAGTTGAGCACCTATTAGACAAGGTTAACGGAGGCCGATCGGAACGAAACTCGATGGGCATGTTCGACTCATGGCCCTAGAGGTCTGTAAGAATTTTGAAAGAAATCGGCCACTAGTTGGCGCTAACGAGTTTTTTGGCTCTGTAATCACGTGGTGTTACACTTATCGTCACAAAAAGCATATCATTTGATATATCTGCTCATGCTGAACAACTTTGCCTCAAGAACCATTTCTGTCAATCAAACCGTTCATTAAATATTCATGAATATGTTTAAAACCTACTTTTGCGAACTAGTCCTAGGTTTTTTGCCCGATCGGAACCAGACCAGTCTAGGACAATTCTCTGGACTCTCTAGATCAATAATTATCAAAAAAAAGTTGAACTTTTGCATTTGGATGGCTGTAATAGGATCATTTATAAAATGGGCATGGAAAAATACATTAAAAAGCCTATAAATCCTAAATAAAAACCCAGAACTTCACAAAAATTGGTGAACTTATGTGACATAACATCATTAACAAGCATGCAAAATTTCATGGAGATCGGACGATAGGTGGCGCTATAACTGTTAAAAATCTTTAAAACCATATATTTCCTATGGTAAACTGCCTGTATTGACTGTAAATGGTCTTTTCCATCTCTGAATATATAATTTTCATATCATAATGTTCAAAACTAGTGCAATACAATTCTCTGGACTCACTAGATCAATAATTGTCAGAAAAAGTTGAACTACTTCATTTGGATAGCTATAATAGGTTCACTTCAAAATCTGGCCTTTACCAAGTGTCCCCGAAAGCCTATATCTCTTTAATCAATGCTCAGACCTTCTTAAAAACAAGTCAGAACGTGTGAAATATCACTCTGAACAAGCATGAAAATTTTCAGACAGATCGGACAAAATTTGCCTCTATAACAGTTAAAAAGGTGAAAATGATATGAATTAATGGCATGTTAAGCCAATAAGTGGTATTTTACTGCCCCCTGCTGTTTAAAATAGTCATTTTCTCATATTGGTATTGGTATCAGCCATGGTAAATCATGATAAATGATGGTGTGTGTGTGTGTGTGTGTGTGTGTGTGTGTGTGTGTGTGTGTGTGTGTGTGTGTGTGTGTGTGTGTGTGTGTGTGTGTGTGTGTGTGGTACAAATATAACAAAGGTTTTATTTTCCAACATGAAAACAAACATAACAGAGTGCTAGTGCACAAACAATAACCGACAATGATAATGGATGAGAGGGGAACTTAAATACACAGATCAAGACAAGGACAACAGGTGACGGTTATGATGATGAGGAGCAGGTGATGATGAGGAGGGTGATGAGGAGCAGGTGCAGGTGATGACGACAGATGGTGAATGTGATGAAGACAGAAGGTGAATGTGATGAAGGTGAATGTGACACCAATATCACTGAAACATTTGTGTGTGTGTGTGTGTGTGTGTGTGTGTGTGTGTGTGTGTGTGTGTGTGTGTGAGTGTGTGTGTAGCATTATTGTGTGTAGCATATGTAGCAAGTATGCATTATTGAGTTAACATGGAAACACTGGTTTGCTTTAGTGCAGAAAACTGGTCAAAATCATGAGGTTTAAAGTGAAAGTGAGCCAATAAGTGGTCTTCTACTGCCCTCTGCTGGCCATTCTACTTAATTAAATTTTTCCACATGTGCTTGCATTTATACTTGAATACACACTAAAAATCACTTATATAGCAATAACTATTATAACATAATCATATTTTGTCAGTGTTAATCACTTTATTTGCACTGACACTTCAAATAATTGCTAGTAATGTGGTAAATCATGGTAAATCATGGTTAACTATGCTGTGTGTGTGTGTGTGTGTGTGTGTGTGTGTGTGTGTGTGTGTGTGTGTGTGTGTGTGTGTGTGTGTGTGTGTGTGTGTGTGTGTGTGTGTGTAAGCATGCATTGAGTTAACATGGATAAACTGGTTTGCTTTAGTGCAGAAAACTGGTTTAAAGTGAAAGTGAGCCAATAAGTGGTCTTCTACTGCCCTCTGCTGGCCATTCTACTTATTAATGAAATATTTCAACATGTGCTTGCATTCATACTTGAATACACACTAAAAAAATCACTTATATAGCAATAACTATTATAACACAATCATATTTTGTCAGTGTTAACCACTTTATTTGCACTGACACTTCAAATAATTGCTAGTAATGTGATAAATCAGGCTAGAAACATGGTAAATCAAAGTAAATAATCCTAGATTGTCGTTTATCTCCTGGTAAATAATACTAGAACGTGGTATATCATGGTAAATCATGGTTAACTATGCTGTGTGTGTGTGTGTGTGTGTGTGTGTGTGTGTGTGTGTGTGTGTGTGTGTGTGTGTGTGTGTGTGTGTGTGTGTGTGTGTGTGTGTGTGTGTGTGTGTGTAAGTATGCATTGAGTTAACATGGAAAAACTGGTTTGCTTTAGTGCAGAAAACTGGTTTAAAGTGAAAGTGAGCCAATAAGTGGTCTTCTACTGCCCTCTGCTGGCCATTCTACTTAATAATGAAATATTTTACATGTGCTTTTGCATTCATACTTGGACACACACTAAAAATCACGTATATAACTAACTATTATAACACAATAATATTTTGTCAGTGTTCATCACCTCATTTGCACTGACACTTCACATATTTGCTAGTAATGTGGTTAATCATGCTAGAAACATTGTAAATCATAGTAAATAATACTGAAATGAGGTGTATCAAGGTAAATCATGCTAGAATCCTAATAAATCATTCTGGAACATGGTATATGATAGTAAATCATGCTAGAATCATATTAAATAATTCTAGAATGTGGCAAATCGTTGTGGGAGGAGCCTATTTTACTCAAATGGCTATAACTCAAGAAGTAAATGAGATATCTTCACCAAACTCAGTACACATGTGTATGGGTTCAATTTGAGGTCACAGTAAACAATTCTATGGAGATCGGAGCATAGGTGCTGTTAAAAAGCTTTAAAACCATATATATCCCATGGCAAATTGCCTGTATTGGCTGTAAATGGTCTTTTCCATCTATTATGTCAGTGGTTACATGCTTGCTAAATAAATCTTAATAACTTTTGATGCTTTTGTGCTTAAATGCCTTAAAGGCCTTAACTGCTTGAACCCCGATAAATGCTGCTTGCAGCTTTAATTATTATTATTATTATTATTATTATTTTCCCCTTAAACGCATCGTGCAGACCAAACCGTAAGAGCTGGAACCTTGAAACTTGGCCAAATGGTAGTCCTCAATTTGGGGAGAACCTATAAAAGTATGACCCCGATTGGCCCATAGGTGGCGCTATAGCAACCAAAAGCGCAAAACTGCTCATAACTACTAGACCGTATGTCGTAGACTCAAGTGTCTTATATCATTGGAAAGCTGGACGCCTGACGAACAAAACGTATATCTCCGATTTCATTTCCGCCATGATAGATTTTCCGCCATTTTGAATTTTGTCAAAAACCTACTTTTGCGAACTAGTCCTAGGTTTTTCGCCCGATCGGAACCAATCCAGTGCAGAAATGTTCTCTTGAGTCTGAATATCAAAAACTATCGAAAAAAAGTTGAAATTTCGATTCACGGACGCTAAGGGGCGCCAAAACGTACGTCGTGGGCAGGGCCTATTTTACTAAAATGGCTATAACTCCAGAAGTAAATGAGGTATCTTCACCAAACTTGGTACACATGTGTAAGAGGTCAATCTGAGGTCACAGTAAAAAAACCGCGGCGATTGGCCACATGGTGGCGCTATAACATGAAAAAAACATAAAACAGGCTATAACCACCTGACCGTTAGTCCGATTGACTTGAAAATTGGTATGCAGTGTCTTGGTCCAAGGTGCCATGTATGTGTATGAGGACATTGGCGTATCTCAAAAAACATGGCCGCCATCGGCCAATGAAATTTGAGCACCTATTAGACAAGGTTAACGGAGGCCGATCGGAACGAAACTCGATGGGCATGTTCGACTCAAGGCCCTAGAGGTCTGTAAGAATTTTGAAAGAAATCGGCCACTAGTTGGCGCTAACGAGTTTTATGGCTCTGTAATCACGTGGTGTTACAAATATCCACACAATATGCATATCATTTGATAGATCTCCTCATCCTGAACAACTTTGCCTCAAGAACCATTGCTGTCAATCAAACCGTTCATTAAATATTCGCAAACATGTTAAAAACCTACTTTTGCGAACTAGTCCTAGGTTTTTCGCCCGATCGGAACCAGACCAGTCTAGGACAATTCTCTGGACTCTCTAGATCAAAAACTATCAAAAAAAAGTTGAACTTTTGCATTTGGATGGCTCTAATAGGGTCATTTATAAAATGGGCGTGTCAAAATACATTAAAAAGCCTATAAATCCTAAATAAAAACTCAGAACTTCACAAAAAGTGGTCAGCATATGTGACATAACATCATTAACAAGCATGAAAAATTCTATGGAGATCGGACGATAGGTGGCGCTATAACTGTTAAAAAGCTTTAAAATCATATATTTCCTATGGTAAACTGCCTGTATTGGCTGTAAATGGTCTTTTCCATCTCTGATCATATAATTTTCATATCATAATGTTCAAAACTAGTGCAATACAATTCTCTGGACTCACTAGATCAATAATTGTCAGAAAAAGTTGAACTACTTCATTTGGATAGCTATAATAGGTTCACTTCAAAATCTGGCCTTTACCAAGTGTCCCCGAAAGCCTATATCTCTTTAATCAATGCTCAGACCTTCTTAAAAACAAGTCAGAACGTGTGAAATATCACCCTGAACAAGCATGAAAATTTTCAGACAGATCGGACAAAATTTGCCTCTATAACAGTTAAAAAGGTGAAAATGATATGAATTAATGGCATGTTAAGCCAATAAGTGGTATTTTACTGCCCCCCGCTGTTTAAAATAGTCATTTTCTCATATTGGTATTGGTATCAGCCATGGTAAATCATGATAAATGATGGTGTGTGTGTGTGTGTGTGTGTGTGTGTGTGTGTGTGTGTGTGTGTGTGTGTGTGTGTGTGTGTGTGTGTGTGTGTGGTACAAATATAACAAAGGTTTTATTTTCCAACATGAAAACAAACATAACAGAGTGCTAGTGCACAAACAATAACCGACAATGATAATGGATGAGAGGGGAACTTAAATACACAGATCAAGACAAGGACAACAGGTGACGGTTATGATGATGAGGAGCAGGTGATGATGAGGAGGGTGATGAGGAGCAGGTGCAGGTGATGACGACATATAGTGAATGTGATGAAGACAGAAGGTGAATGTGATGAAGGTGAATGTGACACCAATATCACTAAAACATTGTGTGTGTGTGTGTGTGTGTGTGTGTGTGTGTGTGTGTGTGTGTGTAGCATTATTGTGTGTAGCATATGTAGCAAGTATGCATTATTGAGTTAACATGGAAACACTGGTTTGCTTTAGTGCAGAAAACTGGTCAAAATCATGAGGTTTAAAGTGAAAGTGAGCCAATAAGTGGTCTTCTACTGCCCTCTGCTGGCCATTCTACTTATTAATTAAATTTTTCCACATGTGCTTGCATTTATACTTGAATACACACTAAAAATCACTTATATATCAATAACTATTATAACACAATCATATTTTGTCAGTGTTAATCACTTTATTTGCACTGACACTTCAAATAATTGCTAGTAATGTGGTAAATCATGGTAAATCATGGTTAACTATGCTGTGTGTGTGTGTCTGTGTGTGTGTGTGTGTGTGTGTGTGTGTGTGTGTGTGTGTGTGTGTGTGTGTGTGTGTGTGTGTGTGTGTGTGTGTGTGTTTGTGTGTGTGTGTGTGTGTGTGTGTGTAAGCATGCATTGAGTTAACATGGATAAACTGGTTTGCTTTAGTGCAGAAAACTGGTTTAAAGTGAAAGTGAGCCAATAAGTGGTCTTCTACTGCCCTCTGCTGGCCATTCTACTTATTAATGAAATATTTCAACATGTGCTTGCATTCATACTTGAATACACACTAAAAAAATCACTTATATAGCAATAACTTTTATAACACAATCATATTTTGTCAGTGTTAATCACTTTATTTGCACTGACACTTCAAATAATTGCTAGTAATGTGATAAATCAGGCTAGAAACATGGTAAATCAAAGTAAATAATACTAGATTGTCGTTTATCTCCTGGTAAATAATACTAGAACGTGGTATATCATGGTAAATCATGGTTAACTAAACTGTGTGTGTATGTGTGTGTGTGTGTGTGTGTGTGTGTGTGTGTGTGTGTGTGTGTGTGTGTGTGTGTGTGTGTAAGCATGCATTGAGTTAACATGGAAAAACTGGTTTGCTTTAGTGCAGAAAACTGGTTTAAAGTGAAAGTGAGCCAATAAGTGGTCTTCTAGTGCCCTCTGCTGGCCATTCTACTCAATAATGAAATATTTTAAGTCAAGTCAAGTCAAGTCAAGTATATTTGTATAGCGCTTTTCACAATACAGATTGTATCAAAGCAGCTTCACAGTATTAAATTAAAATATTACAACAAGGTTTGTTTCTAGTGGAATTTATTGATAAAATCAAATTAGATATCCCCAGAATATCCCCAACTGAGCAAGCCAAAGGCAACAGTGGCAAGGAACCGAAAAACTCCATCAAGTGACCTAATAGTGTCCTAAAACTCCATCAGGTGACCCAATGGAGAAAAAAAAAACCTTGGGAGAACCCAGGCTCAGTCGGGGGCCAGTTCTCCTCTGGCGTTTATTAACTAGAGGCCGGATTGTAATTTGAACTGTAAGATTAAAAATATTATATGAATGCCTGGCTGAAGAGATGCGACTTTAATCTAGTTTTAAACTGGGAGAGCGAGTCTGAGCAACGAACAGTATCAGGAAGGCTATTCCAGAGTTTTGGAGCTTTTACATGTGCTTTTGCATTCATACTTGGACACACACTAAAAATCACGTATATAACTAACTATTATAACACAATAACATTTTGTCAGTGTTCATCACCTCATTTGCACTGACACTTCACATAATTGCTAGTAATGTGGTTAATCATGCTAGAAACATTGTAAATCATAGTAAATAATACTGAAATGAGGTGTATCAAGGTAAATCATGCTAGAATCCTAATAAATCATTCTGGAACATGGTATATGATAGTAAATCATGCTAGAATCATATTAAATAATTCTAGAATGTGGCAAATCGTTGTGGGAGGAGCCTATTTTACTCAAATGGCTATAACTCAAGAAGTAAATGAGATATCTTCACCAAACTCAGTACACATGTGTATGGGTTCAATTTGAGGTCACAGTAAACAATTTTATGGAGATCGGACCATAGGTGGCGCTATAACTGTTAAAAAGCTTTAAAACCATATATATCCCATGGCAAATTGCCTGTATTGGCTGTAAATGGTCTTTTCCATCTATTATGTCAGTGGTTACATGCTTGCTAAATAAATCTTAATAACTTTTGATGCTTTTGTGCTTAAATGCCTTAAAGGCCTTAACTGCTTGAACCCCGATAAATGCTGCTTGCAGCTTTAATTAGGGGTTCAAGCACGAAGTGCTGAAACCCTATTGTAATTGTGCTGATTTTTATTAGGGGTTCAAGCACGAAGTGCTGAAACCCTATTGTAATTGCCCTGATTTTTATTATTATTATTATTCTTCCCTAAAACGCATCGTGCAGCCAAAACCGTAAGGCCTAGAGACGTGATACTTGGTCAAATGGTAGTAGTATTGCTCGCTACTCAGATACACGGACTTAGCCAAATCGGCCCATAGGTGGCGCTACAGCGACCAAAAGCGCGAAACTGCTCAGAACTCCTAGACCGTATGTCGTAGACTCAAGTGTCTTATATCATTGGAAAGCTGGATGCCTGACGAACAAAACGTATATCTCCGATTTCATTTCCGCCATGATAGATTTTCCGCCATTTTGAATTTTGCCAAAAACCTACTTTTGCGAACTAGTCCTAGGTTTTTCGCCCGATCTGAAACAAACCAGTACAGAAATGTTCTCTGGAGTCTGAATATCAATAATTATCGAAAAAAAGTTGAAATTTCGATTCACGCACGCTAAGGGGCGCCAAAACGTACGTTGTGGGAGGGGCCTATTTTACTAAAATGGCTATAACTCCAGAAGTAAATGAGGTATCTTCACCAAACTTGGTACACATGTGTAAGAGGTCAATCTGAGGTCACAGTAAAAAAACCGCGGCGATTGGCCACATGGTGGCGCTATAACATGACAAAAACATAAAACAGACTATAACCACCTGACCGTTAGTCGGATTGACTTGAAAATTGGTATGCAGTGTCTTGGTCCAAGGTGCCATGTATGTCTATGAGGACATTGGTGTATCTCAAAAAACATGGCCGCCATCGGCCAATGAAGTTTGAGCACCTATTAGACAAGGTTAACGGAGGCCGATCGGAACGAAACTCGATGGGCATGTTCGACTCATGGCCCTAGAGGTCTGTAAGAGTTTTGAAAGAAATCGGCCACAAGTTGGCGCTAACGAGTTTTATGGCTCTGTAATCACGTGGTGTTAGATATATTGTCACAAAATGCATATCATTTGATAGATCTGCTCATGCTGAACAACTTTGCCTCAAGAACCAATGCTCTCAATCAAACCGTTCATTAAATATTCGTAATTATGTTAAAAACCTACTTTTGCGAACTAGTCCTAGGTTTTTCGCCCGATCGGAACCAAACAAGTCTAGGACAATTCTATGGACTCTCTAGATAAATAATTATCAAAAAAAAGTTGAACTTTAGCATTTTTCGCATGGGTATATTGGGTCATAAAGAAAATGGGCGTGGCACAATGCACTCAAAAGCCTATAAATCCTAAACGAAAATTCAGAACTTCACAAAAATTGGTGAACATATGTGCCATAACATTCTGAACAAGCATGTAAAATTTCATGAAGATCGGACGATAGGTGGCGCTATAACTGTTAAAAAGCTTTGAAAACCATATATTTCCTATGGTAAATTGCCTGTTTTGGCTGTAAATGGTCTTTTCCATCTATTATTTCAGTGGTTAGAAGCTTTCCAAATAAAACTTAATGTCTTAAATGCTTATGTGCTTAAAGGCCTTAAATGCTTGAACCCCGATAAATGCTGCTTGCAGCTTTAATTAGGGGTTCAAGCACGAAGTGCTGAAACCCTATTGTAATTGTGCTGATTTTTATTATTATTATTATTATTATTATTCTGCCGTAAAACGCATCGTGCAGCCCAAACCGTAAGGGCTAGAGCTTTGAAACTTTGCCATATGGTAGTACAAAAATCGAGGAGAGGTTATCAAATTATGACCCCGATTGGCCCATAGGTGGCGCTATAGCAACCAAAAGCGCGAAACTGCTCATAACTCCTAGACCGTAAGTCATAGACTCAAGTGTCTTATATCATTGGAAAGCTGGACGCCTGACGAACAAAACGTATATCTCCGATTTTATTTCCGCCATGATAGATTTTCCGCCATTTTGAATTTTGTCTAAAATCTACTTTTGCAAACTAGTCCCTGGTTTTTCGCCCGATCGGAACCAAACCAGTGCAGAATTGTTCTATGGAGTCTGAAGATCAATAATTATCGAAAAAAAGTTGAAATTTCGATTCATGGTCGCTAGGGGATGCAAAATTAACGTTGTGGGAGGAGCCTATTTTACTAAAATGGCTATAACTCCAGAAGTAAAAGAGGTATTTTAACCAAACTTGGTACACATGTGTAAGAGGTCAATCTGAGGTCACGGTAAAAAAATCGCGGCGATTGGCCACATGGTGGCGCTATAACATGAAAAAAACATAAAACAGGCTATAACCACCTGACCGTTAGTCCGATTGACTTGAAAATTGGTATGCAGTGTCTTGGTCCAAGGTGCCATGTATGTATATGAGGACATTGGCGTATCTCAAAAAACATGGCCGCTATCGGCCAATGAAGTTTGAGCACCGATTAGACAAGGTTAACGGAGGCCGATCAGAACGAAACTCGATGGGCATGTTCGTCTTATGGCCCTAGAGGTCTGTAAGAATTTTGAAAGAAATCGGCCACTAGTTGGCGCTAACGAGTTTTATGGCTCTGTAATCACGTGGTGTTACACTCATCCACACAATATGCATATCATTTGATAGATCTGCTCATGCTGAACAACTTTGCCTCAAGAACCATTGCTGTCAATCAAACCGTTCATTAAATATTCACGAATATGTCTAAAACCTACTTTTGCGAACTAGTCCTAGGTTTTTCACCCGATCGGAACCAGACCAGTCTAGGACAATTCTCTGGACTCTCTAGATCAATAATTATCAAAAAAAAGTTGAACTTTTGCATTTGGATGGCTGTAATAGGGTCATTTATAAAATGGGCGTGGCAAAATACAGTCAAAAGCCTATAAATCATAAATGAAAATGCAGAACTTCACAAAAATTGGTCAGCATATGTGACATAACATCATTAACAAGCATGCAAAATTTTATGGAGATCGGACGATAGGTGGCGCTATAACTGTTAAAAAGCTTTAAAACCATATATTTCCTATGTAAACTGCCTGTATTGGCTGTAAATGGTCTTTTCCATCTATTATGTCCGTGATTACATGCTTGCTAAATAAATCTTAATAACTTTTGATGCTTTTGTGCTTAAATGCCTAAAAGGCTTTAACTGCTTGAACCCCGATAAATGCTGCTTGCAGCTTTAATTATTATTATTATTATTATTCCGCCCTAAAACGCATCGTGCAGCCCAAACCGTAAGAGCTGGAACCTTGAAACTTGGCCAAATGGTAGTCCTCAATTTGGGGAGAACCTATCAAAATATGACCCCGATTGGCCCATAGGTGGCGCTATAATGACCAAATTTACTACATTGCTCATAACTCCTAGACAGTTTGTCCTAGAGTCTCGATTTTAGCATCACTGTGATCCCTGGATCCAGACGGACAAAATGGCTATCTCCAAATTGCTCTACGAGCAAAAAAAAAATTCTATGGGCAATTTAGTGAAAAACCTACTTTTGCGAACTAGTCCTAGGTTTTTGGCCCAATCGGAACCAGACCAGTCTAGCACAGTTCTCTGGAGTCTCTAGATCAATAATTATCGGAAAAAAGTTGAACTTTTGCATTGGCCTGGCTGTAACAGGGTCATTTAGGAAAGGGGTGGGACAAAAAAACACTCAAAAGCCTATACAACCTAAGGGAAAACCCCAAACTTCACAAAAATCGATGAGCAGATGTGTCAGAACATGGTGAAGAAGCATGCCAAGTTTCGTGAAGATCGGACAATAGGTGGCGCTATAACTGTCCAAAACGTCTCTTCTTATTAGGGGTTCAAGCATGAAATGCTGAAACCCTATTGTAATTGTGCTGATTTTTATTATTATTATTATTATTATTCCGCCCTAAAACGCATCGTGCAGCCCAAAGCGTAAGAGCTGGAACCTTGAAACTTGGCCAAATGGTAGTCCTCAATTTGGGGAGAACCTATCAAAATATGACCCCGATTGGCCCATAGGTGGCGCTATAATGACCAAATTTACTACATTGCTCATAACTCCTAGACAGTTTGTCCTAGAGTCTCGATTTTAGCATCACTGTGATCCCTGGATCCAGACGGACAAAATGGCTATCTCCAAATTGCTCTACGAGCAAAAAAAAAAAATTCTATGGGCAATTTAGTGAAAAACCTACTTTTGCGAACTAGTCCTAGGTTTTTGGCCCAATCGGAACCAGACCAGTCTAGCACAGTTCTCTGGAGTCTCTAGATCAATAATTATCGGAAAAAAGTTGAACTTTTGCATTGGCCTGGCTGTAACAGGGTCATTTAGGAAAGGGGTGGGACAAAAAAACACTCAAAAGCCTATACAACCTAAGGGAAAACCCCAAACTTCACAAAAATCGATGAGCAGATGTGTCAGAACATGGTGAAGAAGCATGCCAAGTTTCGTGAAGATCGGACAATAGGTGGCGCTATAACTGTCCAAAACGTCTCTTCTTATTAGGGGTTCAAGCATGAAATGCTGAAACCCTATTGTAATTGTGCTGATTTTTATTAGGGGTTCAAGCACGAAGTGCTGAAACCCTATTGTAATTGTACTGATTTTTAGGGGTTCAAGCACGAAGTGCTGAAACCCTATTGTAATTGTACTGATTTTTATTATTATTATTATTATTATTATTATTATTTTCCCCTTAAACGCATCGTGCAGACCAAACCGTAAGAGCTGGAACCTTGAAACTTGGCCAAATGGTAGTCCTCAATTTGGGGAGAACCTATAAAAGTATGACCCCGATTGGCCCATAGGTGGCGCTATAGCAACCAAAAGCGCAAAACTGCTCATAACTACTAGACCGTATGTCGTAGACTCAAGTGTCTTATATCATTGGAAAGCTGGACGCCTGACGAACAAAACGTATATCTCCGATTTCATTTCCGCCATGATAGATTTTCCGCCATTTTGAATTTTGTCAAAAACCTACTTTTGCGAACTAGTCCTAGGTTTTTCGCCCGATCGGAACCAATCCAGTGCAGAAATGTTCTCTTGAGTCTGAATATCAAAAACTATCGAAAAAAAGTTGAAATTTCGATTCACGGACGCTAAGGGGCGCCAAAACGTACGTCGTGGGCAGGGCCTATTTTACTAAAATGGCTATAACTCCAGAAGTAAATGAGGTATCTTCACCAAACTTGGTACACATGTGTAAGAGGTCAATCTGAGGTCACAGTAAAAAAACCGCGGCGATTGGCCACATGGTGGCGCTATAACATGAAAAAAACATAAAACAGGCTATAACCACCTGACCGTTAGTCCGATTGACTTGAAAATTGGTATGCAGTGTCTTGGTCCAAGGTGCCATGTATGTGTATGAGGACATTGGCGTATCTCAAAAAACATGGCCGCCATCGGCCAATGAAATTTGAGCACCTATTAGACAAGGTTAACGGAGGCCGATCGGAACGAAACTCGATGGGCATGTTCGACTCAAGGCCCTAGAGGTCTGTAAGAATTTTGAAAGAAATCGGCCACTAGTTGGCGCTAACGAGTTTTATGGCTCTGTAATCACGTGGTGTTACAAATATCCACACAATATGCATATCATTTGATAGATCTCCTCATCCTGAACAACTTTGCCTCAAGAACCATTGCTGTCAATCAAACCGTTCATTAAATATTCGCAAACATGTTAAAAACCTACTTTTGCGAACTAGTCCTAGGTTTTTCGCCCGATCGGAACCAGACCAGTCTAGGACAATTCTCTGGACTCTCTAGATCAAAAACTATCAAAAAAAAGTTGAACTTTTGCATTTGGATGGCTCTAATAGGGTCATTTATAAAATGGGCGTGTCAAAATACATTAAAAAGCCTATAAATCCTAAATAAAAACTCAGAACTTCACAAAAAGTGGTCAGCATATGTGACATAACATCATTAACAAGCATGAAAAATTCTATGGAGATCGGACGATAGGTGGCGCTATAACTGTTAAAAAGCTTTAAAATCATATATTTCCTATGGTAAACTGCCTGTATTGGCTGTAAATGGTCTTTTCCATCTCTGATCATATAATTTTCATATCATAATGTTCAAAACTAGTGCAATACAATTCTCTGGACTCACTAGATCAATAATTGTCAGAAAAAGTTGAACTACTTCATTTGGATAGCTATAATAGGTTCACTTCAAAATCTGGCCTTTACCAAGTGTCCCCGAAAGCCTATATCTCTTTAATCAATGCTCAGACCTTCTTAAAAACAAGTCAGAACGTGTGAAATATCACCCTGAACAAGCATGAAAATTTTCAGACAGATCGGACAAAATTTGCCTCTATAACAGTTAAAAAGGTGAAAATGATATGAATTAATGGCATGTTAAGCCAATAAGTGGTATTTTACTGCCCCCCGCTGTTTAAAATAGTCATTTTCTCATATTGGTATTGGTATCAGCCATGGTAAATCATGATAAATGATGTGTGTGTGTGTGTGTGTGTGTGTGTGTGTGTGTGTGTGTGTGTGTGTGTGTGTGTGTGTGTGTGTGTGTGTGTGTGTGTGTGTGTGGTACAAATATAACAAAGGTTTTATTTTCCAACATGAAAACAAACATAACAGAGTGCTAGTGCACAAACAATAACCGACAATGATAATGGATGAGAGGGGAACTTAAATACACAGATCAAGACAAGGACAACAGGTGACGGTTATGATGATGAGGAGCAGGTGATGATGAGGAGGGTGATGAGGAGCAGGTGCAGGTGATGACGACATATAGTGAATGTGATGAAGACAGAAGGTGAATGTGATGAAGGTGAATGTGACACCAATATCACTAAAACATTTGTGTGTGTGTGTGTGTGTGTGTGTGTGTGTG
The DNA here is from genome assembly GCF_964197995.2 of Scardinius erythrophthalmus. NCBI lineage: Eukaryota > Metazoa > Chordata > Actinopteri > Cypriniformes > Leuciscidae > Scardinius > Scardinius erythrophthalmus. Next base: position 177,620 of record NW_028296508.1, on the reverse strand, counting down.
TGTGTGTGTAGCATTATTGTGTGTAGCATATGTAGCAAGTATGCATTATTGAGTTAACATGGAAACACTGGTTTGCTTTAGTGCAGAAAACTGGTCAAAATCATGAGGTTTAAAGTGAAAGTGAGCCAATAAGTGGTCTTCTACTGCCCTCTGCTGGCCATTCTACTTATTAATTAAATTTTTCCACATGTGCTTGCATTTATACTTGAATACACACTAAAAATCACTTATATAGCAATAACTATTATAACACAATCATATTTTGTCAGTGTTAATCACTTTATTTGCACTGACACTTCAAATAATTGCTAGTAATGTGGTAAATCATGGTAAATCATGGTTAACTATGCTGTGTGTGTGTGTGTCTGTGTGTGTGTGTGTGTGTGTGTGTGTGTGTGTGTGTGTGTGTGTGTGTGTGTAAGCATGCATTGAGTTAACATGGATAAACTGGTTTGCTTTAGTGCAGAAAACTGGTTTAAAGTGAAAGTGAGCCAATAAGTGGTCTTCTACTGCCCTCTGCTGGCCATTCTACTTATTAATGAAATATTTCAACATGTGCTTGCATTCATACTTGAATACACACTAAAAAAATCACTTATATAGCAATAACTATTATAACACAATCATATTTTGTCAGTGTTAACCACTTTATTTGCACTGACACTTCAAAAAATTGCTAGTAATGTGATAAATCAGGCTAGAAACATGGTAAATCAAAGTAAATAATCCTAGATTGTCGTTTATCTCTTGGTAAATAATACTAGAACGTGGTATATCATTGTAAATCATGGTTAACTATGCTGTGTGTGTATGTGTGTGTGTGTGTGTGTGTGTGTGTGTGTGTGTGTGTGTGTGTGTGTGTGTGTGTGTGTGTGTGTGTTTGTGTGTGTGTGTGTGTGTGTGTGTGTGTGTGTGTGTGTGTGTGTGTGTGTGTAAGCATGCATTGAGTTAACATGGAAAAACTGGTTTGCTTTAGTGCAGAAAACTGGTTTAAAGTGAAAGTGAGCCAATAAGTGGTCTTCTACTGCCCTCTGCTGGCCATTCTACTTAATAATGAAATATTTTACATGTGCTTTTGCATTCATACTTGGACACACACTAAAAATCACGTATATAACTAACTATTATAACACAATAATATTTTCTCAGTGTTCATCACCTCATTTGCACTGACACTTCACATATTTGCTAGTAATGTGGTTAATCATGCTAGAAACATTGTAAATCATAGTAAATAATACTGAAATGTGGTGTATCAAGGTAAATCATGCTAGAATCCTAATAAATCATTCTGGAACATGGTATATGATAGTAAATCATGCTAGAATCATATTAAATAATTCTAGAATGTGGCAAATCGTTGTGGGAGGAGCCTATTTTACTCAAATGGCTATAACTCAAGAAGTAAATGAGATATCTTCACCAAACTCAGTACACATGTGTATGGGTTCAATTTGAGGTCACAGTAAACAATTCTATGGAGATCGGAGCATAGGTGGCGCTATAACTGTTAAAAAGCTTTAAAACCATATATATCCCATGGCAAATTGCCTGTATTGGCTGTAAATGGTCTTTTCCATCTATTATGTCAGTGGTTACATGCTTGCTAAATAAATCTTAATAACTTTTGATGCTTTTGTGCTTAAATGCCTTAAAGGCCTTAACTGCTTGAACCCCGATAAATGCTGCTTGCAGCTTTAATTATTATTATTTTTCCGCCGTAAAACGCATCGTGCAGCCTAAACCGTAAGTGCTAGAGACTTGAAACTTGGCCAGAAGGTAGTACAAAAATCGAGGAGAGGTTCAGAGAATATGAGCTAGATTGGCCAATAGGTGGCGCTACAGTGCAAAAAACAAAAAAATTGCATATTTTTGCTTAAATCTCATCAACCCTTTGTCACAGACTCAAGTGTCTTATATCTTTGGAATCCTTGGGTCAAGCCGAACAAAAAAGGCCTCAAGGATTTCATTTCCGGTATGCAAATTTTTCCGCCATTTTGGATTTTGTCCAAAACCTACTTTTGCGAACTAGTCCCTGGTTTTTCGCCCGATCGGAACCAAACAGTGCAGAAATATTCACAGGAGTCTGAATATCAATAATTATCGAAAAAAAGTTAAAATTTCGATCCACGGTTGCTAAGGGGCATCAAAACGTTCGCAGGAGGCGGAGCTAATTATACAAAAATGGCTATAACTCGTGAACGAAATGAGATATTTTCACCAAACTCGGTACACATATGTATGAGCTCAAGTTGAGGTCACAGTAAAAAAATCGCGGTGATTGGCCTCATGGTGGCGCTATAATATGAAAAAAACATAAAACAGGCTATAACCACCTGACCGTTAGTCCGATTGACTTGAAAATTGGTATGCAGTGTCTTGGTCCAAGGTGCCATGTATGTCTATGAGGACATTGGTTTATCTCAAAAAACATGGCCGCTATCGGCCAATGAAGTTTGAGCACCTATTAGACAAGGTTAACGGAGGCCGATCGGAACAAAACTCAGTGGGCATGTTCGGCTCAAGCCCCTAGAGGTCTGTAAGAATTTTGAAAGAAATCGGCCACTAGTTGGCGCTAACGAGTTTTATGGCTCTGTAATCACGTGGTGTTACACTTATCGTCACAAAATGCATATCATATGATAGATCTGCTCATGCTGAACAACTTTGCCTCTAGAACCATTGCTGTCAATCAAACAGTTCATTAAATATTCATGAATATGTTAAAAACCTACTTTTGCGAACTAGTCCTAGGTTTTTTGCCCGATCGGAACCAGACCAGTCTAGGACAATTCTCTGGACTCTCTAGATCAATAATTATCAAAAAAAAGTTGTACTTTTGCATTTGGATGGCTGTAATAGGGTAATTTATAAAATGGGCGTGTCAAAATACATTAAAAAGCCTATAAATCCTAAATAAAAACTCAGAACTTCACAAAAATTGGTCAGCATATGTGACATAACATCATTAACAAGCATGAAAAATTCTATGGAGATCGGACGATAGGTGGCGCTATAACTGTTAAAAAGCTTTAAAATCATATATTTCCTATGGTAAACTGCCTGTATTGGCTGTAAATGGTCTTTTCCATCTCTGATCATATAATTTTCATATCATAATGTTCAAAACTAGTGCAATACAATTCTCTGGACTCACTAGATCAATAATTGTCAGAAAAAGTTGAACTACTTCATTTGGATAGCTATAATAGGTTCACTTCAAAATCTGGCCTTTACCAAGTGTCCCCGAAAGCCTATATCTCTTTAATCAATGCTCAGACCTTCTTAAAAACAAGTCAGAACGTGTGAAATATCACCCTGAACAAGCATGAAAATTTTCAGACAGATCGGACAAAATTTGCCTCTATAACAGTTAAAAAGGTGAAAATGATATGAATTAATGGCATGTTAAGCCAATAAGTGGTATTTTACTGCCCCCTGCTGTTTAAAATAGTCATTTTCTCATATTGGTATTGGTATCAGCCATGGTAAATCATGATAAATGATGGTGTGTGTGTGTGTGTGTGTGTGTGTGTGTGTGTGTGTGTGTGTGTGTGTGTGTGTGTGTGTGTGTGTGTGGTACAAATATAACAAAGGTTTTATTTTCCAACATGAAAACAAACATAACAGAGTGCTAGTGCACAAACAATAACCGACAATGATAATGGATGAGAGGGGAACTTAAATACACAGATCAAGACAAGGACAACAGGTGACGGTTATGATGATGAGGAGCAGGTGATGATGAGGAGGGTGATGAGGAGCAGGTGCAGGTGATGACGACAGATGGTGAATGTGATGAAGACAGAAGGTGAATGTGATGAAGGTGAATGTGACACCAATATCACTGAAACATTTGTGTGTGTGTGTGTGTGTGTGTGTGTGTGTGTGTGTGTAGCATTATTGTGTGTAGCATATGTAGCAAGTATGCATTATTGAGTTAACATGGAAACACTGGTTTGCTTTAGTGCAGAAAACTGGTCAAAATCATGAGGTTTAAAGTGAAAGTGAACCAATAAGTGGTCTTCTACTGCCCTCTGCTGGCCATTCTACTTAATTAAATTTTTCCACATGTGCTTGCATTTATACTTGAATACACACTAAAAATCACTTATATAGCAATAACTATTATAACATAATCATATTTTGTCAGTGTTAATCACTTTATTTGCACTGACACTTCAAATAATTGCTAGTAATGTGGTAAATCATGGTTAACTATGCTGTGTGTGTGTGTGTGTGTGTGTGTGTGTGTGTGTGTGTGTGTGTGTGTGTGTAAGCATGCATTGAGTTAACATGGATAAACTGGTTTGCTTTAGTGCAGAAAACTGGTTTAAAGTGAAAGTGAGCCAATAAGTGGTCTTCTACTGCCCTCTGCTGGCCATTCTACTTATTAATGAAATATTTCAACATGTGCTTGCATTCATACTTGAATACACACTAAAAAAATCACTTATATAGCAATAACTATTATAACACAATCATATTTTGTCAGTGTTAACCACTTTATTTGCACTGACACTTCAAATAATTGCTAGTAATGTGATAAATCAGGCTAGAAACATGGTAAATCAAAGTAAATAATCCTAGATTGTCGTTTATCTCCTGGTAAATAATACTAGAACGTGGTATATCATGGTAAATCATGGTTAACTATGCTGTGTGTGTATGTGTGTGTGTGTGTGTGTGTGTGTGTGTGTGTGTGTGTGTTTGTGTGTGTGTGTGTGTGTGTGTGTGTGTGTGTGTGTGTGTGTGTGTGTGTAAGCATGCATTGAGTTAACATGGAAAAACTGGTTTGCTTTAGTGCAGAAAACTGGTTTAAAGTGAAAGTGAGCCAATAAGTGGTCTTCTACTGCCCTCTGCTGGCCATTCTACTTAATAATGAAATATTTTACATGTGCTTTTGCATTCATACTTGGACACACACTAAAAATCACGTATATAACTAACTATTATAACACAATAATATTTTGTCAGTGTTCATCACCTCATTTGCACTGACACTTCACATATCTGCTAGTAATGTGGTTAATCGTGCTAGAAACATTGTAAATCATAGTAAATAATACTGAAATGAGGTGTATCAAGGTAAATCATGCTAGAATCCTAATAAATCATTCTGGAACATGGTATATGATAGTAAATCATGCTAGAATCATATTAAATAATTCTAGAATGTGGCAAATCGTTGTGGGAGAAGCCTATTTTACTCAAATGGCTATAACTCAAGAAGTAAATGAGATATCTTTACCAAACTCAGTACACATGTGTATGGGTTCAATTTGAGGTCACAGTAAACAATTCTATGGAGATCGGAGCATAGGTGGCGCTATAACTGTTAAAAAGCTTTAAAACCATATATATCCCATGGCAAATTGCCTGTATTGGCTGTAAATGGTCTTTTCCATCTATTATGTCAGTGGTTACATGCTTGCTAAATAAATCTTAATAACTTTTGATGCTTTTGTGCTTAAATGCCTTAAAGGCCTTAACTGCTTGAACCCCGATAAATGCTGCTTGCAGCTTTAATTAGGGGTTCAAGCACGAAGTGCTGAAACCCTATTGTAATTGTGCTGATTTTTATTATTATTATTATTATTATTCCGCCCTAAAACGCATCGTGCAGCCCAAACCGTAAGAGCTGGAACTTTGAAACTTTGACAGATGGTAGTACAAAAATCGAGGAAAGGTTCAGAGATTATGACCCCGATTGGCCCATAGGTGGCGCTATAGCAACCAAAAGCGCGAAACTGTTCATAACTCCTAGACCGTATGTCGTAGACTCAAGTGTCTTATATCATTGGAAAGCTGGATGCCTGACGAACAAAACGTATATCTCCGATTTCATTTCCGCCATGATAGATTTTCCGCCATTTTGAATTTTGTCAAAAACCTACTTTTGCGAACTAGTCCCTGGTTTTTTGCCCGATTGGAACCAAACCAGTGCAGAAATGTTCTCTGGAGTCTGAATATCAATAATTATCGAAAAAAAGTGGAAATTTCGATTCACGGTCGCTAAGGGGCGCCAAAACGTACGTTGTGGGAGGGGCCTATTTTACTAAAATGGCTATAACTCCCGATGTAAATGAGGTATCTTCACCAAACTTGGTACACATGTGTATGAGTTCAATCTGGGGTCACAGTAAAAAAATCGCGACGATTTGCCACATGGTGGCGCTATAAATTGAAAAAAACATAAAACAGGCTATAACCACCTGACCGTTAGTCCGATTGACTTGAAAATTGGTATGCAGTGTCTTGGTCCAAGGTGCCATGTATGTGTATGAGGACATTGGCGTATCTCAAAAAACATGGCCGCCATCGGCCAACGAAGTTTGAGCACCTATTAGACAAGGTTAACGGAGGCCGATCGGAACGAAACTCAATGGGCATGTTCGGCTCATGGCCCTAAAGGTCTGTAAGAATTTTGAAAGAAATCGGCCACTAGTTGGCGCTAACGAGTTTTACGGCTCTGTAATCACGTGGTGTTACAAATATCCACACAATTTGCATATCATTTGATAGACCTCCTCATCCTGAACAACTTTGCCTCAAGAACCATTGCTGTCAATCAAACTGTTCATTAATTATTCATTAATATGTTAAAAACCTACTTTTGCGAACTAGTCCTAGGTTTTTTGCCCGATCGGAACCAGACCAGTCTAGGACAATTCTCTGGACTCTCTAGATCAATAATTATCAAAAAAAAGTTGAACTTTTGCATTTGGATGGCTGTAATAGGGTCATTTATAAAATGGGCGTGTCAAAATACATTAAAAAGCCTATAAATCCTAAATAAAAACTCAGAACTTCACAAAAATTGGTCAGCATATGTGACATAACATCATTAACAAGCATGAAAAATTCTATGGAGATCGGACGATAGGTGGCGCTATAACTGTTAAAAAGCTTTAAAATCATATATTTCCTATGGTAAACTGCCTGTATTGGCTGTAAATGGTCTTTTCCATCTCTGATCATATAATTTTCATATCATAATGTTCAAAACTAGTGCAATACAATTCTCTGGACTCACTAGATCAATAATTGTCAGAAAAAGTTGAACTACTTCATTTGGATAGCTATAATAGGTTCACTTCAAAATCTGGCCTTTACCAAGTGTCCCCGAAAGCCTAAATCTCTTTAATCAATGCTCAGACCTTCTTAAAAACAAGTCAGAACGTGTGAAATATCACTCTGAACAAGCATGAAAATTTTCAGACAGATCGGACAAAATTTGCCTCTATAACAGTTAAAAAGGTGAAAATGATATGAATTAATGGCATGTTAAGCCAATAAGTGGTATTTTACTGCCCCCTGCTGTTTAAAATAGTCATTTTCTCATATTGGTATTGGTATCAGCCATGGTAAATCATGATAAATGATGGTGTGTGTGTGTGTGTGTGTGTGTGTGTGTGTGTGTGTGTGTGTGTGTGTGTGTGTGTGTGTGTGTGTGTGTGTGTGTGTGTGTGTGTGTAGCATTATTGTGTGTAGCATATGTAGCAAGTATGCATTATTGAGTTAACATGGAAACACTGGTTTGCTTTAGTGCAGAAAACTGGTCAAAATCATGAGGTTTAAAGTGAAAGTGAGCCAATAAGTGGTCTTCTACTGCCCTCTGCTGGCCATTCTACTTATTGATTAAATTTTTCCACATGTGCTTGCATTTATACTTGAATACACACTAAAAATCATTTATATAGCAATAACTATTATAACACAATCATATTTTGTCAGTGTTAATCACTTTATTTGCACTGACACTTCAAATAATTGCTAGTAATGTGGTAAATCATGGTAAATCATGGTTAACTATGCTGTGTGTGTGTGTGTGTGTGTGTGTGTGTGTGTAAGCATGCATTGAGTTAACATGGATAAACTGGTTTGCTTTAGTGCAGAAAACTGGTTTAAAGTGAAAGTGAGCCAATAAGTGGTCTTCTACTGCCCTCTGCTGGCCATTCTACTTATTAATGAAATATTTCAACATGTGCTTGCATTCATACTTGAATACACACTAAAAAAATCACTTATATAGCAATAACTATTATAACACAATCATATTTTGTCAGTGTTAATCACTTTATTTGCACTGACACTTCAAATAATTGCTAGTAATGTGATAAATCAGGCTAGAAACATGGTAAATCAAAGTAAATAATACTAGATTGTTGTTTATCTCCTGGTAAATAATACTAGAACGTGGTATATCATGGTAAATCATGGTTAACTATGCTGTGTGTGTATGTGTGTGTGTGTGTGTGTGTGTGTGTGTGTATGTAAGCATGCATTGAGTTAACATGGAAAAACTGGTTTGCTTTAGTGCAGAAAACTGGTTTAAAGTGAAAGTGAGCCAATAAGTGGTCTTCTAGTGCCCTCTGCTGGCCATTCTACTTAATAATGAAATATTTTACATGTGCTTTTGCATTCATACTTGGACACACACTAAAAATCACGTATATAACTAACTATTATAACACAATAATATTTTGTCAGTGTTCATCACCTCATTTGCACTGACACTTCACATAATTGCTAGTAATGTGGTTAATCATGCTAGAAACATTGTAAATCATAGTAAATAATACTGAAATGAGGTGTATCAAGGTAAATCATGCTAGAATCCTAATAAATCATTCTGGAACATGGTATATGATAGTAAATCATGCTAGAATTATATTAAATAATTCTTGAATGTGGCAAATCGTTGTGGGAGGAGCCTATTTTACTCAAATGGCTATAACTCAAGAAGTAAATGAGATATCTTCACCAAAATCAGTACACATGTGTATGGGTTCAATTTGAGGTCACAATAAACAATTTTATGGAGATCGGACCATAGGTGGCGCTATAACTGTTAAAAAGCTTTAAAACCATATATATCCCATGGCAATTTGCCTGTATTGGCTGTAAATGGTCTTTTCCATCTATTATGTCAGTGGTTACATGCTTGCTAAATAAATCTTAATGACTTTTGATGCTTTTGTGCTTAAATGCCTTAAAGGCCTTAACTGCTTGAACCCCGATAAATGCTGCTTGCAGCTTTATTATTATTATTATTATTATTATTCCGCCGTAAAACGCATCGTGCAGCCCAAACCGTAAGAGCTGGAACTTTGAAACTTTGACAGATGGTAGTACAAAAATCGAGGAAAGGTTCAGAGATTATGACCCCGATTGGCCCATAGGTGGCGCTATAACAACCAAAAGCGCGAAACTGCTCATAACTCCTAGACCGTATGTCGTAGACTCAAGTGTCTTATATCATTGGAAAGCTGGACGCCTGACGAACAAAACGTTTATCTCCGATTTCATTTCCGCCATGATAGATTTTCCGCCATTTTGAATTTTGTCAAAAATCTACTTTTGCGAACTAGTCCCTGGTTTTTTGCCCGATTGGAACCAAACTAGTGCAGAAATGTTCTCTGGAGACTGAATATCAATAATTATCGAAAAAAAGTGGAAATTTCGATTCACGGTCGCTAAGGGGCGCCAAAACGTACATTGTGGGAGGGGCCTATTTGACTAAAATGGCTATAACTCCCGATGTAAATGAGGTATCTTCACCAAACTTGGTACACATGTGTATGAGCTTACTCTGGGGTCACAGTAAAAAAATCGCGACGATTGGCCTCATGGTGGCGCTATAAAATGAAAAAAAACATAAAACAGGCTATAACCACCTGACCGTTAGTCCGATTGACTTGAAAATTGGTATGCAGTGTCTTGGTCCAAGGTGCCATGTATGTCTATGAGGACATTGGCGTATCTCAAAAAACATGGCCGCCATTGGCCAACGAAGTTTGAGCACCTATTAGACAAGGTTAACGGAGGCCGATCGGAACGAAACTCAATGGGCATGTTCGGCTCATGGCCCTAAAGGTCTGTAAGAATTTTGAAAGAAATCGGCCACTAGTTGGCGCTAACGAGTTTTACGGCTCTGTAATCACGTGGTGTTACAAATATCCACACAATATGCATATCATTTGATAGATCTCCTCATCCTGAACAACTTTGCCTCAAGAACCATTGCTGTCAATCAAACTGTTCATTAATTATTCATTAATATGTTATAAACCTACTTTTGCGAACTAGTCCTAGGTTTTTTGCCCGATCGGAACCAGACCAGTCTAGGACAATTCTCTGGACTCTCTAGATCAATAATTATCAAAAAAAAGTTGAACTTTTGCATTTGGATGGCTGTAATAGGGTAATTTATAAAATGGGCGTGTCAAAATACATTAAAAAGCCTATAAATCCTAAATAAAAACTCAGAACTTCACAAAAATTGGTCAGCATATGTGACATAACATCATTAACAAGCATGAAAAATTCTATGGAGATCGGACGATAGGTGGCGCTATAACTGTTAAAAAGCTTTAAAATCATATATTTCCTATGGTAAACTGCCTGTATTGGCTGTAAATGGTCTTTTCCATCTCTGATCATATAATTTTCATATCATAATGTTCAAAACTAGTGCAATACAATTCTCTGGACTCACTAGATCAATAATTGTCAGAAAAAGTTGAACTACTTCATTTGGATAGCTATAATAGGTTCACTTCAAAATCTGGCCTTTACCAAGTGTCCCCGAAAGCCTATATCTCTTTAATCAATGCTCAGACCTTCTTAAAAACAAATCAGAACGTGTGAAATATCACCCTGAACAAGCATGAAAATTTTCAGACAGATCGGACAAAATTTGCCTCTATAACAGTTAAAAAGGTGAAAATGATATGAATTAATGGCATGTTAAGCCAATAAGTGGTATTTTACTGCCCCCTGCTGTTTAAAATAGTCATTTTCTCATATTGGTATTGGTATCAGCCATGGTAAATCATGATAAATGATGGTGTGTGTGTGTGTGTGTGTGTGTGTGTGTGTGTGTGTGTGTGTGTGTGTGTGTGTGTGTGTGTGTGTGTGTGTGTGTGTGTGTGTGTGGTACAAATATAACAAAGGTTTTATTTTCCAACATGAAAACAAACATAACAGAGTGCTAGTGCACAAACAATAACCGACAATGATAATGGATGAGAGGGGAACTTAAATACACAGATCAAGACAAGGACAACAGGTGACGGTTATGATGATGAGGAGCAGGTGATGATGAGGAGGGTGATGAGGAGCAGGTGCAGGTGATGACGACAGATGGTGAATGTGATGAAGACAGAAGGTGAATGTGATGAAGGTGAATGTGACACCAATATCACTGAAACATTTGTGTGTGTGTGTGTGTGTGTGTGTGTGTGTGTGTGTAGCATTATTGTGTGTAGCATATGTAGCAAGTATGCATTATTGAGTTAACATGGAAACACTGGTTTGCTTTAGTGCAGAAAACTGGTCAAAATCATGAGGTTTAAAGTGAAAGTGAGCCAATAAGTGGTCTTCTACTGCCCTCTGCTGGCCATTCTACTTAATTAAATTTTTCCACATGTGCTTGCATTTATACTTGAATACACACTAAAAATCACTTATATAGCAATAACTATTATAACATAATCATATTTTGTCAGTGTTAATCACTTTATTTGCACTGACACTTCAAATAATTGCTAGTAATGTGGTAAATCATGGTAAATCATGGTTAACTATGCTGTGTGTGTGTGTGTGTGTGTGTGTGTGTGTGTGTGTGTGTGTGTGTGTGTGTGTGTGTGTGTAAGCATGCATTGAGTTAACATGGATAAACTGGTTTGCTTTAGTGCAGAAAACTGGTTTAAAGTGAAAGTGAGCCAATAAGTGGTCTTCTACTGCCCTCTGCTGGCCATTCTACTTATTAATGAAATATTTCAACATGTGCTTGCATTCATACTTGAATACACACTAAAAAAATCACTTATATAGCAATAACTATTATAACACAATCATATTTTGTCAGTGTTAACCACTTTATTTGCACTGACACTTCAAATAATTGCTAGTAATGTGATAAATCAGGCTAGAAACATGGTAAATCAAAGTAAATAATCCTAGATTGTCGTTTATCTCCTGGTAAATAATACTAGAACGTGGTATATCATGGAAAATCATGGTTAACTATGCTGTGTGTGTATGTGTGTGTGTGTGTGTGTGTGTGTGTGTGTGTGTGTGTGTGTGTGTGTGTGTGTGTGTGTGTGTGTGTGTGTAAGCATGCATTGAGTTAACATGGAAAAACTGGTTTGCTTTAGTGCAGAAAACTGGTTTAAAGTGAAAGTGAGCCAATAAGTGGTCTTCTACTGCCCTCTGCTGGCCATTCTACTTAATAATGAAATATTTTACATGTGCTTTTGCATTCATACTTGGACACACACTAAAAATCACGTATATAACTAACTATTATAACACAATAATATTTTGTCAGTGTTCATCACCTCATTTGCACTGACACTTCACATATTTGCTAGTAATGTGGTTAATCATGCTAGAAACATTGTAAATCATAGTAAATAATACTGAAATGAGGTGTATCAAGGTAAATCATGCTAGAATCCTAATAAATCATTCTGGAACATGGTATATGATAGTAAATCATGCTAGAATCATATTAAATAATTCTAGAATGTGGCAAATCGTTGTGGGAGGAGCCTATTTTACTCAAATGGCTATAACTCAAGAAGTAAATGAGATATCTTCACCAAACTCAGTACACATGTGTATGGGTTCAATTTGAGGTCACAGTAAACAATTCTATGGAGATCGGAGCATAGGTGGCGCTATAACTGTTAAAAAGCTTTAAAACCATATATATCCCATGGCAAATTGCCTGTATTGGCTGTAAATGGTCTTTTCCATCTATTATGTCAGTGGTTACATGCTTGCTAAATAAATCTTAATAACTTTTGATGCTTTTGTGCTTAAATGCCTTAAAGGCCTTAACTGCTTGAACCCCGATAAATGCTGCTTGCAGCTTTAATTATTATTATTTTTCCGCCGTAAAACGCATCGTGCAGCCTAAACCGTAAGTGCTAGAGACTTGAAACTTGGCCAGAAGGTAGTACAAAAATCGAGGAGAGGTTCAGAGAATATGAGCTAGATTGGCCAATAGGTGGCGCTACAGTGCAAAAAACAAAAAAATTGCATATTTTTGCTTAAATCTCATCAACCCTTTGTCACAGACTCAAGTGTCTTATATCTTTGGAATCCTTGGGTCAAGCCGAACAAAAAAGGCCTCAAGGATTTCATTTCCGGTATGCAAATTTTTCCGCCATTTTGGATTTTGTCCAAAACCTACTTTTGCGAACTAGTCCCTGGTTTTTCGCCCGATCGGAACCAAACCAGTGCAGAAATATTCACAGGAGTCTGAATATCAATAATTATCGAAAAAAAGTTAAAATTTCGATCCACGGTTGCTAAGGGGCATCAAAACGTTCGCAGGAGGCGGAGCTAATTATACAAAAATGGCTATAACTCGTGAACGAAATGAGATATTTTCACCAAACTCGGTACACATATGTATGAGCTCAAGTTGAGGTCACAGTAAAAAAATCGCGGTGATTGGCCTCATGGTGGCGCTATAATATGAAAAAAACATAAAACAGGCTATAACCACCTGACCGTTAGTCCGATTGACTTGAAAATTGGTATGCAGTGTCTTGGTCCAAGGTGCCATGTATGTCTATGAGGACATTGGTTTATCTCGAAAAACATGGCCGCTATCGGCCAATGAAGTTTGAGCACCTATTAGACAAGGTTAACGGAGGCCGATCGGAACAAAACTCAGTGGGCATGTTCGGCTCAAGCCCCTAGAGGTCTGTAAGAATTTTGAAAGAAATCGGCCACTAGTTGGCGCTAACGAGTTTTATGGCTCTGTAATCACGTGGTGTTACACTTATCGTCACAAAATGCATATCATATGATAGATCTGCTCATGCTGAACAACTTTGCCTCTAGAACCATTGCTGTCAATCAAACAGTTCATTAAATATTCATGAATATGTTAAAAACCTACTTTTGCGAACTAGTCCTAGGTTTTTTGCCCGATCGGAACCAGACCAGTCTAGGACAATTCTCTGGACTCTCTAGATCAATAATTATCAAAAAAAAGTTGTACTTTTGCATTTGGATGGCTGTAATAGGGTAATTTATAAAATGGGCGTGTCAAAATACATTAAAAAGCCTATAAATCCTAAATAAAAACTCAGAACTTCACAAAAATTGGTCAGCATATGTGACATAACATCATTAACAAGCATGAAAAATTCTATGGAGATCGGACGATAGGTGGCGCTATAACTGTTAAAAAGCTTTAAAATCATATATTTCCTATGGTAAACTGCCTGTATTGGCTGTAAATGGTATTTTCCATCTCTGATCATATAATTTTCATATCATAATGTTAAAAAACTAGTGCAATACAATTCTCTGGACTCACTAGATCAATAATTGTCAGAAAGTTGAACTACTTCATTTGGATAGCTATAATAGGTTCACTTCAAAATCTGGCCTTTACCAAGTGTCCCCGAAAGCCTATATCTCTTTAATCAATGCTCAGACCTTCTTAAAAACAAGTCAGAACGTGTGAAATATCACCCTGAACAAGCATGAAAATTTTCAGACAGATCGGACAAAATTTGCCTCTATAACAGTTAAAAAGGTGAAAATGATATGAATTAATGGCATGTTAAGCCAATAAGTGGTATTTTACTGCCCCCTGCTGTTTAAAATAGTCATTTTCTCATATTGGTATTGGTATCAGCCATGGTAAATCATGATAAATGATGGTGTGTGTGTGTGTGTGTGTGTGTGTGTGTGTGTGTGTGTGTGTGTGTGTGTGTGTGTGTGTGTGTGTGTGTGTGTGTGTGTGTGTGTGTGTGTGTGTGTGTGGTACAAATATAACAAAGGTTTTATTTTCCAACATGAAAACAAACATAACAGAGTGCTAGTGCACAAACAATAACCGACAATGATAATGGATGAGAGGGGAACTTAAATACACAGATCAAGACAAGGACAACAGGTGACGGTTATGATGATGAGGAGCAGGTGATGATGAGGAGGGTGATGAGGAGCAGGTGCAGGTGATGACGACAGATGGTGAATGTGATGAAGACAGAAGGTGAATGTGATGAAGGTGAATGTGACACCAATATCACTGAAACATTTGTGTGTGTGTGTGTGTGTGTGTGTGTGTGTGTGTGTGTGTGTGTGTGTGTGTGTGTGTGTGTGTGTGTGTGTGTGTAGCATTATTGTGTGTAGCATATGTAGCAAGTATGCATTATTGAGTTAACATGGAAACACTGGTTTGCTTTAGTGCAGAAAACTGGTCAAAATCATGAGGTTTAAAGTGAAAGTGAGCCAATAAGTGGTCTTCTACTGCCCTCTGCTGGCCATTCTACTTATTAATTAAATTTTTCCACATGTGCTTGCATTTATACTTGAATACACACTAAAAATCACTTATATAGCAATAACTATTATAACACAATCATATTTTGTCAGTGTTAATCACTTTATTTGCACTGACACTTCAAATAATTGCTAGTAATGTGGTAAATCATGGTTAACTATGCTGTGTGTGTGTGTGTGTGTGTGTGTGTGTGTGTGTGTGTGTGTGTAAGCATGCATTGAGTTAACATGGATAAACTGGTTTGCTTTAGTGCAGAAAACTGGTTTAAAGTGAAAGTGAGCCAATAAGTGGTCTTCTACTGCCCTCTGCAGGCCATTCTACTTATTAATGAAATATTTCAACATGTGCTTGCATTCATACTTGAATACACACTAAAAAAATCACTTATATAGCAATAACCATTATAACACAATCATATTTTGTCAGTGTTAATCACTTTATTTGCACTGACACTTCAAATAATTGCTAGTAATGTGATAAATCAGGCTAGAAACATGGTAAATCAAAGTAAATAATACTAGATTGTCGTTTATCTCCTGGTAAATAATACTAGAACGTGGTATATCATGGTAAATCATGGTTAACTATGCTGTGTGTGTGTGTGTGTGTGTGTGTGTGTGTGTGTGTGTGTAAGCATGCATTGAGTTAACATGGAAAAACTGGTTTGCTTTAGTGCAGAAAACTGGTTTAAAGTGAAAGTGAGCCAATAAGTGGTCTTCTAGTGCCCTCTGCTGGCCATTCTACTTAATAATGAAATATTTTACATGTGCTTTTGCATTCATACTTGGACACACACTAAAAATCACGTATATAACTAACTATTATAACACAATAATATTTTGTCAGTGTTCATCACCTCATTTGCACTGACACTTCACATAATTGCTAGTAATGTGGTTAATCATGCTAGAAACATTGTAAATCATAGTAAATAATACTGAAATGAGGTGTATCAAGGTAAATCATGCTAGAATCCTAATAAATCATTCTGGAACATGGTATATGATAGTAAATCATGCTAGAATCATATTAAATAATTCTAGAATGTGGCAAATCGTTGTGGGAGGAGCCTATTTTACTCAAATGGCTATAACTCAAGAAGTAAATGAGATATCTTCACCAAACTCAGTACACATGTGTATGGGTTCAATTTGAGGTCACAGTAAACAATTTTATGGAGATCGGACCATAGGTGGCGCTATAACTGTTAAAAAGCTTTAAAACCATATATATCCCATGGCAAATTGCCTGTATTGGCTGTAAATGGTCTTTTCCATCTATTATGTCAGTGGTTACATGCTTCCTAAATAAATCTTAATAACTTTTGATGCTTTTGTGCTTAAATGCCTTAAAGGCCTTAACTGCTTGAACCCCGATAAATGCTGCTTGCAGCTTTAATTAGGGGTTCAAGCACGAAGTGCTGAAACCCTATTGTAATTGTGCTGATTTTTATTATTAGGGGTTCAAGCACGAAGTGCTGAAACCCTATTGTAATTGTGCTGATTTTTAGGGGTTCAAGCACGAAGTGCTGAAACCCTATTGTAATTGTACTGATTTTTAGGGGTTCAAGCACGAAGTGCTGAAACCCTATTGTAATTGTACTGATTTTTATTATTATTATTATTATTATTATTATTATTTTCCCCTTAAACGCATCGTGCAGACCAAACCGTAAGAGCTGGAACCTTGAAACTTGGCCAAATGGTAGTCCTCAATTTGGGGAGAACCTATAAAAGTATGACCCCGATTGGCCCATAGGTGGCGCTATAGCAACCAAAAGCGCAAAACTGCTCATAACTACTAGACCGTATGTCGTAGACTCAAGTGTCTTATATCATTGGAAAGCTGGACGCCTGACGAACAAAACGTATATCTCCGATTTCATTTCCGCCATGATAGATTTTCCGCCATTTTGAATTTTGTCAAAAACCTACTTTTGCGAACTAGTCCTAGGTTTTTCGCCCGATCGGAACCAATCCAGTGCAGAAATGTTCTCTTGAGTCTGAATATCAAAAACTATCGAAAAAAAGTTGAAATTTCGATTCACGGACGCTAAGGGGCGCCAAAACGTACGTCGTGGGCAGGGCCTATTTTACTAAAATGGCTATAACTCCAGAAGTAAATGAGGTATCTTCACCAAACTTGGTACACATGTGTAAGAGGTCAATCTGAGGTCACAGTAAAAAAACCGCGGCGATTGGCCACATGGTGGCGCTATAACATGAAAAAAACATAAAACAGGCTATAACCACCTGACCGTTAGTCCGATTGACTTGAAAATTGGTATGCAGTGTCTTGGTCCAAGGTGCCATGTATGTGTATGAGGACATTGGCGTATCTCAAAAAACATGGCCGCCATCGGCCAATGAAATTTGAGCACCTATTAGACAAGGTTAACGGAGGCCGATCGGAACGAAACTCGATGGGCATGTTCGACTCAAGGCCCTAGAAGTCTGTAAGAATTTTGAAAGAAATCGGCCACTAGTTGGCGCTAACGAGTTTTATGGCTCTGTAATCACGTGGTGTTACAAATATCCACACAATATGCATATCATTTGATAGATCTCCTCATCCTGAACAACTTTGCCTCAAGAACCATTGCTGTCAATCAAACCGTTCATTAAATATTCGCAAACATGTTAAAAACCTACTTTTGCGAACTAGTCCTAGGTTTTTCGCCCGATCGGAACCAGACCAGTCTAGGACAATTCTCTGGACTCTCTAGATCAAAAACTATCAAAAAAAAGTTGAACTTTTGCATTTGGATGGCTCTAATAGGGTCATTTATAAAATGGGCGTGTCAAAATACATTAAAAAGCCTATAAATCCTAAATAAAACTCAGAACTTCACAAAAAGTGGTCAGCATATGTGACATAACATCATTAACAAGCATGAAAAATTCTATGGAGATCGTACGATAGGTGGCGCTATAACTGTTAAAAAGCTTTAAAATCATATATTTCCTATGGTAAACTGCCTGTATTGGCTGTAAATGGTCTTTTCCATCTCTGATCATATAATTTTCATATCATAATGTTCAAAACTAGTGCAATACAATTCTCTGGACTCACTAGATCAATAATTGTCAGAAAAAGTTGAACTACTTCATTTGGATAGCTATAATAGGTTCACTTCAAAATCTGGCCTTTACCAAGTGTCCCCGAAAGCCTATATCTCTTTAATCAATGCTCAGACCTTCTTAAAAACAAGTCAGAACGTGTGAAATATCACCCTGAACAAGCATGAAAATTTTCAGACAGATCGGACAAAATTTGCCTCTATAACAGTTAAAAAGGTGAAAATGATATGAATTAATGGCATGTTAAGCCAATAAGTGGTATTTTACTGCCCCCCGCTGTTTAAAATAGTCATTTTCTCATATTGGTATTGGTATCAGCCATGGTAAATCATGATAAATGATGGTGTGTGTGTGTGTGTGTGTGTGTGTGTGTGTGTGTGTGTGTGTGTGGTACAAATATAACAAAGGTTTTATTTTCCAACATGAAAACAAACATAACAGAGTGCTAGTGCACAAACAATAACCGACAATGATAATGGATGAGAGGGGAACTTAAATACACAGATCAAGACAAGGACAACAGGTGACGGTTATGATGATGAAGGAGCAGGTGATGATGAGGAGGGTGATGAGGAGCAGGTGCAGGTGATGACGACAGATGGTGAATGTGATGAAGACAGAAGGTGAATGTGATGAAGTTGAATGTGACACCAATATCACTGAAACATTTGTGTGTGTGTGTGTGTGTGTGTGTGTGTGTGTGTGTGTGTGTGTGTGTGTGTGTGTGTGTGTGTGTGTGTGTGTGTAGCATTATTGTGTGTAGCATATGTAGCAAGTATGCATTATTGAGTTAACATGGAAACACTGGTTTGCTTTAGTGCAGAAAACTGGTCAAAATCATGAGGTTTAAAGTGAAAGTGAGCCAATAAGTGGTCTTCTACTGCCCTCTGCTGGCCATTCTACTTATTAATTAAATTTTTCCACATGTGCTTGCATTTATACTTGAATACACACTAAAAATCACTTATATAGCAATAACTATTATAACATAATCATATTTTGTCAGTGTTAATCACTTTATTTGCACTGACACTTCAAATAATTGCTAGTAATGTGGTAAATCATGGTAAATCATGGTTAACTATGCTGTGTGTGTGTGTGTGTGTGTGTGTGTGTGTGTGTGTGTGTGTGTGTGTGTGTGTGTGTGTGTGTGTGTGTGTGTGTGTGTGTGTGTGTGTGTAAGCATGCATTGAGTTAAAATGGATAAACTGGTTTGCTTTAGTGCAGAAAACTGGTTTAAAGTGAAAGTGAGCCAATAAGTGGTCTTCTACTGCCCTCTGCTGGCCATTCTACTTATTAATGAAATATTTCAACATGTGCTTGCATTCATACTTGAATACACACTAAAAAAATCACTTATATAGCAATAACTATTATAACACAATCATATTTTGTCAGTGTTAATCACTTTATTTGCACTGACACTTCAAATAATTGCTAGTAATGTGATAAATCAGGCTAGAAACATGGTAAATCAAAGTAAATAATACTAGATTGTCGTTTATCTCCTGGTAAATAATACTAGAACGTGGTATATCATGGTAAATCATGGTTAACTATGCTGTGTGTGTATGTGTGTGTGTGTGTGTGTGTGTGTGTGTGTGTGTGTGTGTGTGTGTGTGTGTGTGTGTGTGTGTGTGTGTGTGTGTGTGTGTGTGTGTGTGTGTGTGTGTGTGTGTGTGTGTGTGTGTGTGTGTGTGTGTGTGTGTGTGTGTGTGTGTGTGTGTGTGTTAAGCATGCATTGAGTTAACATGGAAAAACTGGTTTGCTTTAGTGCAGAAAACTGGTTTAAAGTGAAAGTGAGCCAATAAGTGGTCTTCTACTGCCCTCTGCTGGCCATTCTACTTAATAATGAAATATTTTACATGTGCTTTTGCATTCATACTTGGACACACACCAAAAATCACGTATATAACTAACTATTATAACACAATAATATTTTGTCAGTGTTCATCACCTCATTTGCACTGACACTTCACATATTTGCTAGTAATGTGGTTAATCATGCTAGAAACATTGTAAATCATAGTAAATAATACTGAAATGAGGTGTATCAAGGTAAATCATGCTAGAATCCTAATAAATCATTCTGGAACATGGTATATGATAGTAAATCATGCTAGAATCATATTAAATAATTCTAGAATGTGGCAAATCGGTGAGCATATCTGACATAACATCATTAACAAGCATGCCAAAAAAAATAAAAAATTGATGAGCATATCTGACATAACATCATTAACAAGCATGCCAAATTTTATGGAGATCGGACAATAGGTGGCGCTATAACTGTTAAACAGCTTTAAAACCATATATTTCCTATGGTAAATTGCCTGTATTGGCTGTAAATGGACTTTTCAATCTATTATTTCAGTGGTTAAAAGCTTTCTAAATAAATCTTAATGTCTTAAATGCCCAAATGCCTTAAAGGCCTTAACTGCTTGAACCCCGATAAATGCTGCTTGCAGCTTTAATTATTATTATTATTATTATTCTTCTCCGCTAAAACGCATCGTGCAGCCCAAACCGTAAGTGCTGGAGACTTGAAACTTTGTCAGATGGTAGTACAAAAATCGAGGAAAGGTTCAGAGAGTATGACCCCGATTGGCCTATAGGTGGCGCTATAGCAACCAAAAGCGCGAAACTGCTCATAACTCCTAGACCGTATGTCGTAGACTCAAGTGTCTTATATCATTGGAAAGCTGGACGCCTGACGAACAAAACGTATATCTCCGATTTTATTTCCGCCATGATAGATTTTCCGCCATTTTGAATTTTGTCGAAAATCTACTTTTGCGAACTAGTCCCTGGTTTTTTGCCCGATCGGAACCAAACCAGTGCAGAATTGTTCTCTGGAGTCTGAATATCAATAATTATCAAAAAAAAGTTGAAATTTCGATTCACGGTCGCTAGGGGGCGAAAAATAATCGTTGTGGGAGGAGCCTATTTTACTAAAATGGCTATAACTTAAAAAGCAAATAAGATAGCTTCACCAAACTCGGTACACATATGTATGGGTTCTGTCTGGGGTCACAGTAAAAAAATCGCGACGATTGAACGCTAGGTGGCGCTATAACATGAAAAAAACATAAAACAGGCTATAACCACCTGACTGTTTGTCCGATTGACTTGAAAATTGGTATGCAGTGTCTTGGTCCAAGGTGCCATGTATGTCTATGAGGACATTGGCGTATCTCAAAAAACATGGCCGCCATTGGCCAATGAAGTCGAGCACCTATTAGACAAGGTTAACGGAGGCCGATCGGAACGAAACTCGATGGGCATGTTCGACTCATGGCCCTAGAGGTCTGTAAGAATTTTGAAAGAAATCGGCCACTAGTTGGCGCTAACGAGTTTAATGGCTCTGTAATCACGTGGTGTTACACTCATCCACACAATATGCATATCATTTGATAGATCTGCTTATGCTGAACAACTTTGCCTCAAGAACCATTGCTGTCAATCAAACCGTTCATTAATTATTTGCGAATATGTTAAAAACCTACTTTTGCGAACTAGTCCTAGGTTTTTCGCCCGATCGGAACCAGACCAGTCTAGGACAATTCTCTGGACTCTCTATATCAATAATTATCGAAAAAAAGTTGAACTTTTGCATTTGGATGGCTGTAATAGGGTCATTTATAAAATGGGCGTGGCAAAATACACTAAAAACCCTATAAATCCTAAATGAAAACTCAGAACTTCACAGAAATTGGTGAGCATATGTGAAATAACATCTTTAACAAGCATGCAAAATTTTATGGAGATCGGACCAAAGGTGGCGCTATAACTGTTAAAAGGCTTTAAAACCATATATTTCCTATGGTAAACTGCCTGTATTGGCTGTAAATGGTCTTTTCCATCTCTGATCATATAATTTTCATATCATAATGTTCAAAACTAGTGCAATACAATTCTCTGGACTCACTAGGTCAATAATTGTCAGAAAAAGTTGAACTACTTCATTTGGATAGTTATAATAGGTTAGCAAGTATCCCTGAAAGCCTATATCTCTTTAATGAATGACTCAGACCTTCTTAAAAAGCCAGTGAAATATCACTCTGAACATGCATGAACATTTTCAGACTGATCGGACAAAATTTGCCTCTATAACAGTTAAAAAGGTGAAAATTATATCAATATAATGGCATATTAAGCCAATAAGTTGTATTTTACTGCCCCCTGCTGTTTAAAATAGTCATTTTGTCATATTGTTCTATAATTTATATTTAGACTGTATAAAATCACTATTTTAACATTTACAATTACATTTAGTCAAAATCCATCTGTTAAAGTATTAGTATTGACAGTTTGATTACATCATATAGTTCAAATGTCTGTATCTACAACATATGTGTGTGTAGTCTTAGGTTTCTGAATAAATTCTGAATCTTCTGATTAATAGCTTACAAAGACTTTGTGAAATGTTTATAGATCATTCAAATATATTTTCATTATGACATATCCCAATAGCATTGAAAAAACAACAACAACATTTGTCTTTGTGTGTGTGTGTGTGTGTGTGTGTGTGTGTGTGTGTGTGTGTGTGTGTGTGTGTGTGTGTGTGTGTGTGTAAGCATGCATTATTGAGTTAACATGGAAAAACTGGTTTGCTTTAGTGCAGAAAACTGGTAAAAATAATTAAATTTAAAGTGAAACTGAGCCAATAAGTGGTCTTCTAGTGCCCTCTGCTGGCCATTCTACTTATGAAGTCTTTTCACATGTGCTTTGTGCAAATCACTTATATAACAATAACTATTATAACACAATCATATTTTGTCAGTGTTTATCACTTCATTTGCACTGACACTTCACATAATTGATAAATTCATGGTAAACTATGCTAGAACAGGGTAAATAATGGTAAACCGTGGTAAATCAAGATAAACTATGGTAAATCATGCTAGAATGTGGTATATCATGGTAGATCATGCTAGAACATGGTAAATCAAGGTAAACTAAGATAAATTCATGGTAAACTATGCTAGAACAGGGTAAATCATGGAAAACCATGGTAAATCATGCTAGAATGTGGTATATCATGGTAAATCATGCTAGAACATGGTAAATCAAGGTAAACTAAGATAAATTCATGGTAAACTATGCTAGAACAGGGCAAATCATGGAAAACCATGGTAAATCATGCTAGAATGTGGTATATCATGGTTAATCATGCTAGAACATGGTAAATCAAGGTAATCTAAGATAAATTCATGGTAAACTATGCTAGAAAAGGGTAAATCATGGTAAACCATGGTAAATCAAGATAAACTATGGTAAATCATGCTAGAAAAAGGTATATCATGGTAAATCATGCTAGAACATGGTAAATCAAGGTAAACTAAGACAAATGAGTGGTAAACTATGCTTGAACAGGGTAAAAGATGGTAAACTATGGTAAATCAAGTTAAACTATGATAAATCATGCTAGAATGTGGTATTTCATGGTAAATCATGCTAGAACATGGTAAATCAAGGTAAACTAAGATAAAGTCATGGTAAACTATGCTAGAACAGGGTAAATCATGGTAAATCATGATAAACTATGGTAAATCATGCTAGAATGTGGTATATCATGGTAAATCATGCTAGAACATGGTAAATCAAGGTAAACTAAGATAAATTCATGGTAAACTATGCTAGAACAGGGTAAATCATGGTAAATCATGGTAAACCATGGTAAATCATGCTAGAATGTGTTATAACATGATAAATCATGCTAAAACATGGTATTTTCCATCTATGATGTCAGTGGTTACATGCTTGCTACATAAAACTTAATAACTTTTGATGCTTTTGTGCTTAAAACCTTAAAAGCCTTAATAGCTTGAACCCCGATAAATGCTGCTTGCAGCTTTAATTATTATTATTAGGGGTTCAAGCACGAAGTGCTGAAACCCTATTGTAATTGTACTGATTTTTATTATTATTATTATTATTCTTCTGCTGTAAAACGCATCGTGCAGCCCAAACCGTAAGGGCTAGAGCATTGAAACTTTGCCAGATGGTAGTACAAAAATCGAGGAGAGGTTCAGAGATTATGACCCCGATTGGCCCATAGGTGGCGCTATAGCAACCAAAAGCGCGAAACTGCTCATAACTCCTAGACCGTATGTCGCAGACTCAAGTGTCTTATATCATTGGAAAGCTGGACGCCTGACGAACAAAACGTATATCTCCGATTTCATTTCCGTCATGATAGATTTTCCGCCATTTTGAATTTTGTCGAAAATCTACTTTTGCGAACTAGTCCCTGGTTTTTTGCCCGATCGGAGCCAAACCAGTGCAGAAATGTTCTCTGGAGTCTGAAGATCAATAATTATCGAAAAAATGTTGAAATTTCGATTCATGGACGCTAGGGGGCGCAAAATAATCGTTGTGGGAGGAGCCTATTTTACTAAAATGGCTATAACTTAAAAAGTAAATAAGATAGCTTCACCAAACTCGGTACACATGTGTATGGGTTCATTCTGGGGTCACAGTAAAAAAATCGCGACGATTGAACACTAGGTGGCGCTATAACATGAAAAAAACATGAAAAGGGCTATAACCACCTGACCGTTAGTCCGATTGACTTGAAAATTGGTATGCAGTGTCTTGGTCCAAGGTGCCATGTATGTCTATGAGGACATTGGCGTATCTCAAAAAACATGGCCGCCATTGGCCAATGAAGTTGAGCACCTATTAGACAAGGTTAACGGAGGCCGATCGGAACGAAACTTGATGGGCATGTTCGACTCATGGCCCTAGAGGTCTGTAAGAATTTTGAAAGAAATCGGCCACTAGTTGGCGCTAACGAGTTTTTTGGCTCTGTAATCACGTGGTGTTACACTTATCGTCACAAAAAGCATATCATTTGATATATCTGCTCATGCTGAACAACTTTGCCTCAAGAACCATTTCTGTCAATCAAACCGTTCATTAAATATTCATGAATATGTCTAAAACCTACTTTTGCGAACTAGTCCTAGGTTTTTTGCCCGATCGGAACCAGACCAGTCTAGGACAATTCTCTGGACTCTCTAGATCAATAATTATCAAAAAAAAGTTGAACTTTTGCATTTGGATGGCTGTAATAGGATCATTTATAAAATGGGCATGGAAAAATACATTAAAAAGCCTATAAATCCTAAATAAAAACCCAGAACTTCACAAAAATTGGTGAACTTATGTGACATAACATCATTAACAAGCATGCAAAATTTCATGGAGATCGGACGATAGGTGGCGCTATAACTGTTAAAAATCTTTAAAACCATATATTTCCTATGGTAAACTGCCTGTATTGACTGTAAATGGTCTTTTCCATCTCTGATCATATAATTTTCATATCATAATGTTCAAAACTAGTGCAATACAATTCTCTGGACTCACTAGATCAATAATTGTCAGAAAAAGTTGAACTACTTCATTTGGATAGCTATAATAGGGTCACTTCAAAATGTAGCCTTTACCAAGTGTCCCCGAAAGCCTATATCTCTTTAATGAATGACTCAGACCTTCTTAAAAACAAGTCAGAACATGTGAAATATCACTCTGAACATGCATGAAAATTTTCAGACAGATCAGACAAAATTTGCCTCTATAACAGTTAAAAAGGTGAAAATGATATGATTATAATGGCATGTTAAGCCAATAAGTGGTATTTTACTGCCCCCTGCTGTTTAAAATAGTCATTTTGTCATATTGTTCTATAATTTATATTTAGACTTTATAAAATCACTATTTTAACATTTACAATTACATTTAGTCAAAATCCATCTGTTAAAGTATTAGTATTGACAGTTTGATCACATCATACATTTCAAATGTCTGCATCTACAACATAATGTGTGTGTGTAGTCTTAGGTTTCTGAATAAATTCTGAATCATCTGATTAATAGCTTGCAAATACTTTGTGAAATGTTTATAGACCATTCAAATATATTTTCATAATGACATATGCCAATAGCATTGAAAAAACAACAACAACATTTGTCTTTGTGTGTGTGTGTGTGTGTGTGTGTGTGTGTGTGTGTGTGTGTGTGTGTCTGTGTGTGTGTGTGTGTGTGTGTGTGTGTGTGTGTGTGTGTAAACATGCATTATGGAGTTAAAATGGAAAAACTGGTTTGCTTTAGTGCAGAAAAATGGTGAAAATCAAGAAGTTTAAAGTGAAAGTGAGCCAATAAGTGGTCTTCTACTGCCCTCTGCTGGCCATTCTACTTATTAATGAAGTCTACTCATATATGCTTTTGCATTCATTAGACACTAAAAATCACTTATATAACAATAAAACACTAAAAATCACTTATATAACAATTACTATTGTAGCACAATCATATTTTGTCAGAGTTTATCACTTCATTTTTACTGATACTTCACATAATTGCTAGCAATGTGGTAAATCATGGTAAATCACACTAAAAACATGGTAAATCATAATAAATAATACTAGAATGTGGTGTATCAAGGTAAATCATACTACAATCCTGGTACATCATTCTAGAACATGGTATATCATGGTACATCATGCTAGAACAGGGTAAATCATGGTAAGCCATGATAAATCATAATAAACTATGGTAAATCATGTTAGAATGTGGTATATCATGGTAAATCATGCTAGAACATGGTAAATCATGGTAAACTATGCTAGAACAGGGTAAATCATGGTAAACTATGATAAATCATGGTAAACTATGATAAATCATGATAAACTATGGTAATCCATGCTAGAATCACAGTAAACAATGGTAAATCATACTAGAATGTAGTATATCATGGTAAATTATGCTAGAATATGGCAAATCATGCTAGAATCATAGTAAATAATACTAGAATATGCTAAATTGTTGTGGGAGGAGCCTATTTTACTAAAATGGCTATAACTCAAGAAGTAAATGAGATATCTTCACCAAACTCAGTACACATGTGTATGGGTTCAATTTGAGGTCACAGTAAACAATTCTATGGAGATCGGACCATAGGTGGCGCTATAACTGTTAAAAAGCTTTAAAACCATATATATCACATGGTAAATTGCCTGTATTGGCTGTAAATGGTCTTTTCCATCTATTATGTCAGTGGTTACATGCTTATTAAATAAATCTTAATAACTTTTGATGCTTTTGTGCTTAAATGCCTTAAAGACCTTAACTGCTTGAACCCCGATAAATGCTGCTTGCAGCTTTAATTAGGGGTTCAAGCACGAAGTGCTGAAACCCTATTGTAATTGTGCTGATTTTTATTATTATTATTATTATTATTATTCTGCCGTAAAACGCATCGTGCAGCCCAAACCGTAAGGGCTAGAGCTTTGAAACTTTGCCATATGGTAGTACAAAAATCGAGGAGAGGTTATCAAATTATGACCCCGATTGGCCCATAGGTGGCGCTATAGCAACCAAAAGCGCGAAACTGCTCATAACTCCTAGACCGTAAGTCATAGACTCAAGTGTCTTATATCATTGGAAAGCTGGACGCCTGACGAACAAAACGTATATCTCCGATTTTATTTCCGCCATGATAGATTTTCCGCCATTTTGAATTTTGTCGAAAATCTACTTTTGCGAACTAGTCCCTGGTTTTTTGCCCGATCGGAACCAAACCAGTGCAGAATTGTTCTCTGGAGTCTGAATATCAATAATTATCAAAAAAAAGTTGAAATTTCGATTCACGGTCGCTAGGGGGTGCAAAATTAACGTTGTGGGAGGAGCCTATTTTACTAAAATGGCTATAACTCCAGAAGTAAAAGAGGTATTTTAACCAAACCTGGTACACATGTGTAAGACGTCAATATGAGGTCACGGTAAAAAAATCGCGGCGATTGGTCACATGGTGGCGCTATAACATGAAAAAAACATAAAACAGGCTATAACCACCTGACCGTTAGTCCGATTGACTTGAAAATTGGTATGCAGTGTCTTGGTCCAAGGTGCCATGTATGTCTATGAGGACATTGGTGTATCTCAAAAAACATGGCCGCCATCGGCCAATGCAGTTTGAGCACCTATTAGACAAGGTTAACGGAGGCCTATCGGAACGAAACTCGGTGGGCATGTTCGACTCATGGCCCTAGAGGTCTGTAAGAATTTTAAAAGAAATCGGCCACTAGTTGGCGCTAACGAGTTTTATGGCTCTGTAATCACGTGGTGTTACACTTATTGTCACAAAATGCATACCATTTGATAGATCTCCTCTTGTTGAACAACTTTGCCTCAAGAACCATTGCTGTCAATCAAACCGTTCATTAAATATTCGTAATTATGTTAAAAACCTACTTTTGCGAACTAGTCCTAGGTTTTTCGCCCGATCAGAACCAAACGAGTCTAGGACAATTCTATGGACTCTCAAGATCAATAATTATCAAAAAAAAGTTGAACTTTTGCATTTTTCGCATGGGTATATTGGGTCATAAAGAAAATGGGCGTGGCAAAATGCACTCAAAAGCCTATAAATCCTAAACGAAAACTCAGAACTTCACGAAAATTGGTGAGCTTATGTGCCATAACATCATTAACAAGCATGCAAAATTTCATGGAGATCGGACTATAGATGGTGCTATAACTGTTAAAAAGCTTTAAAAAACACATATTTCCTATGGTAAATTGCCTGTATTGGCTGTAAATGGACTTTTCCATCTATTATTTCAGTGGTTAAAAGCTTTCTAAATAAATCTTAATGTCTTAAATGCTTATGTGCCTAAAGGCCTTAAATGCTTGAACCCCGATAAATGCTGCTTGCAGCTTTAATTATTATTATTATTATTATTATTTTCCCCTAAAACGCATTGTGCAGACCAAACCGTAAGAGCTGGAACCTTGAAACTTGGCCAAATGGTAGTCCTCAATTTGGGGAGAACCTATAAAAGTATGACCCCGATTGGCCCATAGGTGGCGCTATAGCAACCAAAAGCGCAAAACTGCTCATAACTACTAGACCGTATGACGTAGACTCAAGTGTCTTATATCATTGGAAAGCTGGACGCCTGACGAACAAAACGTATATCTCCGATTTCATTTCCGCCATGATAGATTTTCCGCCATTTTGAATTTTGTCAAAAATCTACTTTTGCGAACTAGTCCCTGGTTTTTTGCCCGATTGGAACCAAACTAGTGCAGAAATGTTCTCTGGAGACTGAATATCAATAATTATCGAAAAAAAGTGGAAATTTCGATTCACGGTCGCTAAGGGGCGCCAAAACGTACGTTGTGGGAGGGGCCTATTTTACTAAAATGGCTATAACTCCCGATGTAAATGAGGTATCTTCACCAAACTTGGTACACATGTGTATGAGCTTACTCTGGGGTCACAGTAAAAAAATCGCGACGATTGGCCTCATGGTGGCGCTATAAAATGAAAAAAACATAAAACAGGCTATAACCACCTGACCGTTAGTCCGATTGACTTGAAAATTGGTATGCAGTGTCTTGGTCCAAGGTGCCATGTATGTGTATGAGGACATTGGCGTATCTCAAAAAACATGGCCGCCATCGGCCAACGAAGTTTGAGCACCTATTAGACAAGGTTAACGGAGGCCGATCGGAACGAAACTCAATGGGCATGTTCGGCTCATGGCCCTAAAGGTCTGTAAGAATTTTGAAAGAAATCGGCCACTAGTTGGCGCTAACGAGTTTTACGGCTCTGTAATCACGTGGTGTTACAAATATCCACACAATATGCATATCATTTGATAGATCTCCTCATCCTGAACAACTTTGCCTCAAGAACCATTGCTGTCAATCAAACTGTTCATTAATTATTCATTAATATGTTAAAAACCTACTTTTGCGAACTAGTCCTAGGTTTTTTGCCCGATCGGAACCAGACCAGTCTAGGACAATTCTCTGGACTCTCTAGATCAATAATTATCAAAAAAAAGTTGAACTTTTGCATTTGGATGGCTGTAATAGGGTAATTTATAAAATGGGCGTGTCAAAATACATTAAAAAGCCTATAAATCCTAAATAAAAACTCAGAACTTCACAAAAATTGGTCAGCATATGTGACATAACATCATTAACAAGCATGAAAAATTCTATGGAGATCGGACGATAGGTGGCGCTATAACTGTTAAAAAGCTTTAAAATCATATATTTCCTATGGTAAACTGCCTGTATTGGCTGTAAATGGTCTTTTCCATCTCTGATCATATAATTTTCATATCATAATGTTCAAAACTAGTGCAATACAATTCTCTGGACTCACTAGATCAATAATTGTCAGAAAAAGTTGAACTACTTCATTTGGATAGCTATAATAGGTTCACTTCAAAATCTGGCCTTTACCAAGTGTCCCCGAAAGCCTATATCTCTTTAATCAATGCTCAGACCTTCTTAAAAACAAGTCAGAACGTGTGAAATATCACCCTGAACAAGCATGAAAATTTTCAGACAGATCGGACAAAATTTGCCTCTATAACAGTTAAAAAGGTGAAAATGATATGAATTAATGGCATGTTAAGCCAATAAGTGGTATTTTACTGCCCCCTGCTGTTTAAAATAGTCATTTTCTCATATTGGTATTGGTATCAGCCATGGTAAATCATGATAAATGATGGTGTGTGTGTGTGTGTGTGTGTGTGTGTGTGGTACAAATATAACAAAGGTTTTATTTTCCAACATGAAAACAAACATAACAGAGTGCTAGTGCACAAACAATAACCGACAATGATAATGGATGAGAGGGGAACTTAAATACACAGATCAAGACAAGGACAACAGGTGACGGTTATGATGATGAGGAGCAGGTGATGATGAGGAGGGTGATGAGGAGCAGGTGCAGGTGATGACGACAGATGGTGAATGTGATGAAGACAGAAGGTGAATGTGATGAAGGTGAATGTGACACCAATATCACTGAAACATTTGTGTGTGTGTGTGTGTGTGTGTGTGTGTGTGTGTGTGTGTGTGTGTGTGTGTGTGTGTGTGTGTGTGTGTGTGAGCATTATTGTGTGTAGCATATGTAGCAAGTATGCATTATTGAGTTAACATGGAAACACTGGTTTGCTTTAGTGCAGAAAACTGGTCAAAATCATGAGGTTTAAAGTGAAAGTGAGCCAATAAGTGGTCTTCTACTGCCCTCTGCTGGCCATTCTACTTATTAATTAAATTTTTCCACATGTGCTTGCATTTATACTTGAATACACACTAAAAAAATCACTTATATAGCAATAACTATTATAACACAATCATATTTTGTCAGTGTTAATCACTTTATTTGCACTGACACTTCAAATAATTGCTAGTAATGTGATAAATCAGGCTAGAAACATGGTAAATCAAAGTAAATAATACTAGATTGTCGTTTATCTCCTGGTAAATAATACTAGAACGTGGTATATCATGGTAAATCATGATTAACTATGCTGTGTGTGTGTGTGTGTGTGTGTGTGTGTGTGTGTGTGTAAGCATGCATTGAGTTAACATGGAAAAACTGGTTTGCTTTAGTGCAGAAAACTGGTTTAAAGTGAAAGTGAGCCAATAAGTGGTCTTCTAGTGCCCTCTGCTGGCCATTCTACTTAATAATGAAATATTTTACATGTGCTTTTGCATTCATACTTGGACACACACTAAAAATCACGTATATAACTAACTATTATAACACAATAATATTTTGTCAGTGTTCATCACCTCATTTGCACTGACACTTCACATAATTGCTAGTAATGTGGTTAATCATGCTAGAAACATTG
This sequence comes from Scardinius erythrophthalmus, assembly GCF_964197995.2. NCBI lineage: Eukaryota > Metazoa > Chordata > Actinopteri > Cypriniformes > Leuciscidae > Scardinius > Scardinius erythrophthalmus. The sequence continues at coordinate 145,546 of NW_028296508.1, read as the reverse complement.
TAAATCATAGTAAATAATACTGAAATGAGGTGTATCAAGGTAAATCATGCTAGAATCCTAATAAATCATTCTGGAACATGGTATATGATAGTAAATCATGCTAGAATCATATTAAATAATTCTAGAATGTGGCAAATCGTTGTGGGAGGAGCCTATTTTACTCAAATGGCTATAACTCAAGAAGTAAATGAGATATCTTCACCAAACTCAGTACACATGTGTATGGGTTCAATTTGAGGTCACAGTAAACAATTTTATGGAGATCGGACCATAGGTGGCGCTATAACTGTTAAAAAGCTTTAAAACCATATATATCCCATGGCAATTTGCCTGTATTGGCTGTAAATGGTCTTTTCCATCTATTATGTCTGTGGTTACATGCTTGCTAAATAAATCTTAATGACTTTTGATGCTTTTGTGCTTAAATGCCTTAAAGGCCTTAACTGCTTGAACCCCGATAAATGCTGCTTGTTATTAGGGGTTCAAGCACGAAGTGCTGAAACCCTATTGTAATTGTACTGATTTTTATTAGGGGTTCAAGCACGAAGTGCTGAAACCCTATTGTAATTGTACTGATTTTTATTATTATTAGGGGTTCAAGCACGAAGTGCTGAAACCCTATTGTAATTGTGCTGATTTTTATTAGGGGTTCAAGCATGAAATGCTGAAACCCTATTGTAATTGTAAGGATTCGTAAAACGCATCGCGCAGGACAAACCGTAAGGCCTAGAGACTTGAAACCTGGCCAGATGGTAGGCCTCAATTTGGGGACAACCTATCAGAGTATGACCCCGATTGGCCCATAGGTGGCGCTACAGCAACCAAAAGTTCAAAATCGCTCATATCTCTTAGACCGTTTGTCCCAGGATCAAGTGTCTTATATCGTTGGAATCCTTGGCTCAAGGCGGACAAAATGGCTATCTCCGATTTGGATGTAGGCAGGGAAAATTTTCTGCTATGTTGACTTTTGTCCATAACCTACTTTTGCAAACTAGTCCCTGGTTTTTTGCCCGATCGGAACCAAACCAGTCTAGGACAATTCTCTGGACTCTCTAGATCAATAATTATCAAAAAAAAGTTGAACTTTGGCATTTGCGTGGCTGTAACAGGGTCATTTAGAAAAGGGGCGTGGCAAAATACGCTCAAAAGCCTATAAATCCCAAAGGAAAACTCAGAACTTCACCAAAATTGATGAGCATATGTGTCAGAACATGGTGAGGAAGCATGCAGAGTTTCATGGAGATCGGACCATAGGTGGCGCTATAACTGGCAAAAAGCCTTCATTCTTATTAGGGGTTCAAGCATGAAATGCTGAAACCCTATTGTAATTGTAAGGATTCGTAAAACGCATCGCGCAGGACAAACCGTAAGGCCTAGAGACTTGAAACCTGGCCAGATGGTAGGCCTCAATTTGGGGACAACCTATCAGAGTATGACCCCGATTGGCCCATAGGTGGCGCTACAGCAACCAAAAGTTCAAAATCGCTCATATCTCTTAGACCGTTTGTCCCAGGATCAAGTGTCTTATATCGTTGGAATCCTTGGCTCAAGGCGGACAAAATGGCTATCTCCGATTTGGATGTAGGCAGGGAAAATTTTCTGCTATGTTGACTTTTGTCCATAACCTACTTTTGCAAACTAGTCCCTGGTTTTTTGCCCGATCGGAACCAAACCAGTCTAGGACAATTCTCTGGACTCTCTAGATCAATAATTATCAAAAAAAAGTTGAACTTTGGCATTTGCGTGGCTGTAACAGGGTCATTTAGAAAAGGGGCGTGGCAAAATACGCTCAAAAGCCTATAAATCCCAAAGGAAAACTCAGAACTTCACCAAAATTGATGAGCATATGTGTCAGAACATGGTGAGGAAGCATGCAGAGTTTCATGGAGATCGGACCATAGGTGGCGCTATAACTGGCAAAAAGCCTTCATTCTTATTAGGGGTTCAAGCATGAAATGCTGAAACCCTATTGTAATTGTAAGGATTCGTAAAACGCATCGCGCAGGACAAACCGTAAGGCCTAGAGACTTGAAACCTGGCCAGATGGTAGGCCTCAATTTGGGGACAACCTATCAGAGTATGACCCCGATTGGCCCATAGGTGGCGCTACAGCAACCAAAAGTTCAAAATCGCTCATATCTCTTAGACCGTTTGTCCCAGGATCAAGTGTCTTATATCGTTGGAATCCTTGGCTCAAGGCGGACAAAATGGCTATCTCCGATTTGGATGTAGGCAGGGAAAATTTTCTGCTATGTTGACTTTTGTCCATAACCTACTTTTGCAAACTAGTCCCTGGTTTTTTGCCCGATCGGAACCAAACCAGTCTAGGACAATTCTCTGGACTCTCTAGATCAATAATTATCAAAAAAAAGTTGAACTTTGGCATTTGCGTGGCTGTAACAGGGTCATTTAGAAAAGGGGCGTGGCAAAATACGCTCAAAAGCCTATAAATCCCAAAGGAAAACTCAGAACTTCACCAAAATTGATGAGCATATGTGTCAGAACATGGTGAGGAAGCATGCAGAGTTTCATGGAGATCGGACCATAGGTGGCGCTATAACTGGCAAAAAGCCTTCATTCTTATTAGGGGTTCAAGCATGAAATGCTGAAACCCTATTGTAATTGTAAGGATTCGTAAAACGCATCGCGCAGGACAAACCGTAAGGCCTAGAGACTTGAAACCTGGCCAGATGGTAGGCCTCAATTTGGGGACAACCTATCAGAGTATGACCCCGATTGGCCCATAGGTGGCGCTACAGCAACCAAAAGTTCAAAATCGCTCATATCTCTTAGACCGTTTGTCCCAGGATCAAGTGTCTTATATCGTTGGAATCCTTGGCTCAAGGCGGACAAAATGGCTATCTCCGATTTGGATGTAGGCAGGGAAAATTTTCTGCTATGTTGACTTTTGTCCATAACCTACTTTTGCAAACTAGTCCCTGGTTTTTTGCCCGATCGGAACCAAACCAGTCTAGGACAATTCTCTGGACTCTCTAGATCAATAATTATCAAAAAAAAGTTGAACTTTGGCATTTGCGTGGCTGTAACAGGGTCATTTAGAAAAGGGGCGTGGCAAAATACGCTCAAAAGCCTATAAATCCCAAAGGAAAACTCAGAACTTCACCAAAATTGATGAGCATATGTGTCAGAACATGGTGAGGAAGCATGCAGAGTTTCATGGAGATCGGACCATAGGTGGCGCTATAACTGGCAAAAAGCCTTCATTCTTATTAGGGGTTCAAGCATGAAATGCTGAAACCCTATTGTAATTGTAAGGATTCGTAAAACGCATCGCGCAGGACAAACCGTAAGGCCTAGAGACTTGAAACCTGGCCAGATGGTAGGCCTCAATTTGGGGACAACCTATCAGAGTATGACCCCGATTGGCCCATAGGTGGCGCTACAGCAACCAAAAGTTCAAAATCGCTCATATCTCTTAGACCGTTTGTCCCAGGATCAAGTGTCTTATATCGTTGGAATCCTTGGCTCAAGGCAGACAAAATGGCTATCTCCGATTTGGATGTAGGCAGGGAAAATTTTCTGCTATGTTGACTTTTGTCCATAACCTACTTTTGCAAACTAGTCCCTGGTTTTTTGCCCGATCGGAACCAAACCAGTCTAGGACAATTCTCTGGACTCTCTAGATCAATAATTATCAAAAAAAAGTTGAACTTTGGCATTTGCGTGGCTGTAACAGGGTCATTTAGAAAAGGGGCGTGGCAAAATACGCTCAAAAGCCTATAAATCCCAAAGGAAAACTCAGAACTTCACCAAAATTGATGAGCATATGTGTCAGAACATGGTGAGGAAGCATGCAGAGTTTCATGGAGATCGGACCATAGGTGGCGCTATAACTGGCAAAAAGCCTTCATTCTTATTAGGGGTTCAAGCATGAAATGCTGAAACCCTATTGTAATTGTAAGGATTCGTAAAACGCATCGCGCAGGACAAACCGTAAGGCCTAGAGACTTGAAACCTGGCCAGATGGTAGGCCTCAATTTGGGGACAACCTATCAGAGTATGACCCCGATTGGCCCATAGGTGGCGCTACAGCAACCAAAAGTTCAAAATCGCTCATATCTCTTAGACCGTTTGTCCCAGGATCAAGTGTCTTATATCGTTGGAATCCTTGGCTCAAGGCGGACAAAATGGCTATCTCCGATTTGGATGTAGGCAGGGAAAATTTTCTGCTATGTTGACTTTTGTCCATAACCTACTTTTGCAAACTAGTCCCTGGTTTTTTGCCCGATCGGAACCAAACCAGTCTAGGACAATTCTCTGGACTCTCTAGATCAATAATTATCAAAAAAAAGTTGAACTTTGGCATTTGCGTGGCTGTAACAGGGTCATTTAGAAAAGGGGCGTGGCAAAATACGCTCAAAAGCCTATAAATCCCAAAGGAAAACTCAGAACTTCACCAAAATTGATGAGCATATGTGTCAGAACATGGTGAGGAAGCATGCAGAGTTTCATGGAGATCGGACCATAGGTGGCGCTATAACTGGAAAAAAGCCTTCATTCTTATTAGGGGTTCAAGCATGAAATGCTGAAACCCTATTGTAATTGTAAGGATTCGTAAAACGCATCGCGCAGGACAAACCGTAAGGCCTAGAGACTTGAAACCTGGCCAGATGGTAGGCCTCAATTTGGGGACAACCTATCAGAGTATGACCCCGATTGGCCCATAGGTGGCGCTACAGCAACCAAAAGTTCAAAATCGCTCATATCTCTTAGACCGTTTGTCCCAGGATCAAGTGTCTTATATCGTTGGAATCCTTGGCTCAAGGCGGACAAAATGGCTATCTCCGATTTGGATGTAGGCAGGGAAAATTTTCTGCTATGTTGACTTTTGTCCATAACCTACTTTTGCAAACTAGTCCCTGGTTTTTTGCCCGATCGGAACCAAACCAGTCTAGGACAATTCTCTGGACTCTCTAGATCAATAATTATCAAAAAAAAGTTGAACTTTGGCATTTGCGTGGCTGTAACAGGGTCATTTAGAAAAGGGGCGTGGCAAAATACGCTCAAAAGCCTATAAATCCCAAAGGAAAACTCAGAACTTCACCAAAATTGATGAGCATATGTGTCAGAACATGGTGAGGAAGCATGCAGAGTTTCATGGAGATCGGACCATAGGTGGCGCTATAACTGGCAAAAAGCCTTCATTCTTATTAGGGGTTCAAGCATGAAATGCTGAAACCCTATTGTAATTGTAAGGATTCGTAAAACGCATCGCGCAGGACAAACCGTAAGGCCTAGAGACTTGAAACCTGGCCAGATGGTAGGCCTCAATTTGGGGACAACCTATCAGAGTATGACCCCGATTGGCCCATAGGTGGCGCTACAGCAACCAAAAGTTCAAAATCGCTCATATCTCTTAGACCGTTTGTCCCAGGATCAAGTGTCTTATATCGTTGGAATCCTTGGCTCAAGGCGGACAAAATGGCTATCTCCGATTTGGATGTAGGCAGGGAAAATTTTCTGCTATGTTGACTTTTGTCCATAACCTACTTTTGCAAACTAGTCCCTGGTTTTTTGCCCGATCGGAACCAAACCAGTCTAGGACAATTCTCTGGACTCTCTAGATCAATAATTATCAAAAAAAAGTTGAACTTTGGCATTTGCGTGGCTGTAACAGGGTCATTTAGAAAAGGGGCGTGGCAAAATACGCTCAAAAGCCTATAAATCCCAAAGGAAAACTCAGAACTTCACCAAAATTGATGAGCATATGTGTCAGAACATGGTGAGGAAGCATGCAGAGTTTCATGGAGATCGGACCATAGGTGGCGCTATAACTGGCAAAAAGCCTTCATTCTTATTAGGGGTTCAAGCATGAAATGCTGAAACCCTATTGTAATTGTAAGGATTCGTAAAACGCATCGCGCAGGACAAACCGTAAGGCCTAGAGACTTGAAACCTGGCCAGATGGTAGGCCTCAATTTGGGGACAACCTATCAGAGTATGACCCCGATTGGCCCATAGGTGGCGCTACAGCAACCAAAAGTTCAAAATCGCTCATATCTCTTAGACCGTTTGTCCCAGGATCAAGTGTCTTATATCGTTGGAATCCTTGGCTCAAGGCGGACAAAATGGCTATCTCCGATTTGGATGTAGGCAGGGAAAATTTTCTGCTATGTTGACTTTTGTCCATAACCTACTTTTGCAAACTAGTCCCTGGTTTTTTGCCCGATCGGAACCAAACCAGTCTAGGACAATTCTCTGGACTCTCTAGATCAATAATTATCAAAAAAAAGTTGAACTTTGGCATTTGCGTGGCTGTAACAGGGTCATTTAGAAAAGGGGCGTGGCAAAATACGCTCAAAAGCCTATAAATCCCAAAGGAAAACTCAGAACTTCACCAAAATTGATGAGCATATGTGTCAGAACATGGTGAGGAAGCATGCAGAGTTTCATGGAGATCGGACCATAGGTGGCGCTATAACTGGCAAAAAGCCTTCATTCTTATTAGGGGTTCAAGCATGAAATGCTGAAACCCTATTGTAATTGTAAGGATTCGTAAAACGCATCGCGCAGGACAAACCGTAAGGCCTAGAGACTTGAAACCTGGCCAGATGGTAGGCCTCAATTTGGGGACAACCTATCAGAGTATGACCCCGATTGGCCCATAGGTGGCGCTACAGCAACCAAAAGTTCAAAATCGCTCATATCTCTTAGACCGTTTGTCCCAGGATCAAGTGTCTTATATCGTTGGAATCCTTGGCTCAAGGCGGACAAAATGGCTATCTCCGATTTGCTTGCCCTTCGGGCGCCAATTTTGAGTAAATTGCATTTTTTTGAAAAACCTATTTTTGCGAACTTCTCCTAGGTTTTTTGCCCGATCGGAACCAAACCACTGCAAGAATATTCTCTGGAGGCTGACAATCAGTAATCATCCCAAAAATTCAAAATTTCAATTAACGGTCGATAAGGGGAACCAAAATATTTGATGGCACCAGGGCCACTTTTACTAAAACGGTTATAAATTGTGAACAGAAAGAGATTTTTTTGCTAAACTTGGGATACATCTTCCTGAGCTCAATCTGAGATCACTTGAAAAAAATGCCAACAATTGTCCACTTGGTGGCACTATAAAACGGTTATAACTTGTGAACGGAAAGAGATATTTTCGCAAAACTTGGGACACATGTTCATGAGCTCATTCTGAGGTCACGTGAAAAAAATCATGACAATTGGCCACTTGGTGGCACTATAAAATGGTTATAACTTGTGAGCGGAAAGAGATATTTTCGCTAAACTTGGGACACGTTCATAAGCTCAATCTGAGTTGACATGAAAAAAATCGTGACAATTGGCCACTTGGTGGCGCTATAACAGTGAAAAAAATCATAACAATTGCTATAAGCGCACCCAACTGTTAGTCTACTGAAAATTTGGCACGCAGTGTCTTTGTCCAGGGTGCCATGATAGTCTATGAGAACATTGGTGTATCTCAAAAAACTCAGTATACGTCATTGGCACAATGCCTTGAAGGAGCCTTAGAAGTTTCAAGCCAGTGTTTTTTCACAGGAGTGACCTCCTAAGACTCCTGAATCCTTGCCGAGTCCAACAATACCAAACATGACAGGTTTCGCCCATAGACTGTAAAAAATATGGACAAAGCGTCTGTGACGTCACCCATAGACTTTCTGCAGAACGGTTTTGAAGCCTTTTATGGGGGGTATGGGCGGCGCCATCTTGGAAAATCTTGGGAAATCCTAACCCCGCCCACCTTCTGACGCAGCGCGCGTCACTCAGCTCGCTCTGCTACTCCGGTTATCTCTGTGTATATTTTAGGCAACGAAATATGTTATAAAACACCATACTAACTCTTTTCGTTTTCATTTAAAGAAATCTTAATATTATAGCCACACAAATGTGGTTCAGGCAACGCGTATTGATTATATTCACTGCACATAGTTTGCATATTTATAAAAAAAACTAAATATAAAACACAAACCTGCCTCTTTTCGTTTTAAATATAATATAAAAATATTAAACATTTTAATATGGTCCAGGCAATATGTGCATTTGTACTAAACAACAGATTTTGCAGTAAACAACATATAGATCATCTTCGTTGTGTTAAAATTTAAAATGACAAAACTCAACCCAGTCTCTTTTTGTTAAATTTCAGTTGTGTCAATATTAGCCATTATAAAAGTATAAGTAAAAGGTATAAGAAGCTATACAAATAAAGCAAACAATTCAGTCAAACACACAAAGTCAGCGCTCGATCTAGTCTAACAATACAACAGTAAAGTTAAATAGTTTATAAAGTTATGAAACTTCCCCTCAGCAAAAACGATTGGCCAGGGAACAAATTATAGTTTCACGAAACCAAAAATCGCCCGTTGGATATAGACAAGATGAATTATATCTCATGTTTAACCACTACAGAGACCCCAGGGTCAGCGGCGAACGACTAGCCGAGGAAAAGCTGTTCCAGGCAGGGTACATGCGCCGAGCGCCCGGTCATCATCGCTGGATCTCACAACTGGATAAAATTTTCATAAATCTTTAAATAAACCACAGATTTGAGCTTTAGACAACTACATTCTCGCCTGAAAAACTCTTAAAACTACATTTCATGATACAGAAACCGTAGTATTATATTTCAACTGTGTTAAAAAATGGCGCTTCTTATGTTGTCATTCTCCTTGGCGCAGCCTAAGCTGTCAATCAAGCTGTCAATCAAAGTTAACCACGCCCTTATTTGTCATACATTTTATATCTAAATACTATCTAAACTAACGAGTTAGAAAAAAATTCACTACCCTCGCCATTGTCAGGCACTCGGAACCTATCGAAAAATACAATAAAAGTCCATGGGACCAACCTGTAAAAACATGAATTTATGCTGTGAAAACGGACATTTTAACATGGGGGCTATGGACATTTGCTCCCTTTTGGGACCTTCCCCTAGCAGATTTTCGATGTATTGCAGTTTTTCGCACTTCCGGGTAGGCTTCATTTTTCAGATGAGAATGTTGCCCCTTGGTTTCGCCTTATGGTTTTTGTAAGTGTCATTTAGAGCTTTAAAAAATTGTGGTTATCTTCAAAGCCGTTAGTCCGATCAAGACAAAAAAAAAAAAAAAAGCTAAACAATAACACCAAAATGTTAAAATTATGATAGGGACTGACAAAAAAAATAATTATATCCAATCAATTTCACCCATGGATCATTTTGATGCTCTCACATGTTTGAAACGAACAATTGATGGATTGTGATGAAATTTGTTTTAAATTGGGACTGGCGAATCCCTGTCCGTAGAGCTAGTAAGTCCCGCCCATCCGTAAAACCCCACTGGACCTCTAGGTTGAAAAATCGTCAATGCAAGTGAATGTAAGAAAATAATTCTTTTCCGGTCCAGTTTGAATTGTGCCATGAATGTGAACATACGTTGTCTGTGAATTTTTTATATAATTTTTCATGTTACGAGTTTGACAGTATATTGTATGATTCTTTGGCTAGCAGTTGTGGAAAAGACATAATGAGAAAGACTACATGTCGCCTATGTGACGTCACCCGATAACACATTTTTCCTTCCACTTGTCAAATCACGGTGCTAATGCTGCGATAATCTATGGAGACAGATCGAGATGCCTGTGTGTTTTGTACCCAATTGTCACCATTCAAACCAAATGGGTTGTTCTTTCTTCAGATTCCCGTCTGATGTAAAAACTAGTTGTAGTCCACAAAGTGCTCTCACACAAAGTCTAACCGTATCAAACTTCTACCCGCTAAATTGTAGCATTCTTCACACGAAAAATTATATTAAAAATTCACAGACAACATATGTTCACATTCATGCCAAAATTCAAACGAGACCAGAAAATAATTATTTTCTCACATTCACTTGCATTGACGATTTTTCAACCTAGAGGTCCAGTGGGGTTAGCGGAAGGGGCGGGACTTACCAGCTCTATACTGTCAATGACCGTTTGCAAAGACCCGCCCACTTTAGTTACTGTTGCTATGTCTGACAAGCGACGCCACTCTCACACCACACCAAGTTCTCACGCAGTGAAAAATACACTGCGGATCAGAGAGGATACTGCGCGCTGACAGACAAGTACTTTTGATATGAAACAAAGTCTCACCTTTCAAATGTAGTCATTTTTTAGAGACATTTAAACAATAAATACCGTTTTGTGACTCTTTAATGTGTCTGACAGATCGCTGTAGACTCGAGGCTCAGTTAAAGCTGCTCGTGAACCGATCATCTCTTCCTTCTAGTTAATTTATAGCATTAAAATAAACATAAATGAACATATAAGGAATGTTGTTTTAAAGTGCTATGACGTCAGTACACTTTGTTTTTCAAATTGAAATCCTCCAATGTTAATCTACTAACTCTCCTGACTGCTTTGTTGGACAAAATGGCGGATTATGATTAGTCAGATCGCCTGTCATTCAAACTCCATGCGAAGGGTCAATTGAGAATGCCCATGCTCACAATCCTGATCTAATCGACAACTTTGCAGTTGCACATAGGAAAGCCCGGAAAATCCCACTATAATGTAAGAGAGCATCTTTTTTATGTATTTGGACCTAGGCCTAACAATGTGTTATCGTGCGCTGACACCATGTTTTTTTTTTTTTTTTTTTTTTTTTTTTTGAGGCTACTCCTGATTTTGTTAGTCATCTCATCTCTTATATGCTGTGTATGATCATATCCTGCCCTATTCATGGTAGCCTACTTGCAGACATTGCGTCATCAATATCATTAATTGCGTCATCATACTTAAGGGCCCAGTGTTGACTGGTTACGCCGCTGAATATAATTGTCTAAACTCCTTATCAAAATTACATATTTACAACAAATTTGACACATATATATGGGCACACTTTGAGTACTACTAATAAAAGTGGTGGAGATCAGGCAAGACTGTAAGAAGACTCAGGCAAAAAGGTGCTATAACTGTAAAAACGCTTTAAAACCATTTATTTCCTATGGTAAACTGCCTGTATTGGCTGTAAATTGACTTTTTCATCTATGATGACAGTTGTTAAATGCTTGCTAAATAAAACTTAATGTCTTTTGATGCTTGTGAGCTTAAAGGCCTTAAAGGCCTTAAATGCTTGAACCCCGATAAATGCTGCTTGCAGCTTTAATTATTATTATTATTATTATTATTCTGCCGTAAAACGCATCGTGCAGCCCAAACCGTAAGGGCTAGAGCTTTGAAACTTTGCCATATGGTAGTACAAAAATCGAGGAGAGGTTATCAAATTATGACCCCGATTGGCCCATAGGTGGCGCTATAGCAACCAAAAGCGCGAAACTGCTCATAACTCCTAGACCGTAAGTCATAGACTCAAGTGTCTTATATCATTGGAAAGCTGGACGCCTGACGAACAAAACGTATATCTCCGATTTTATTTCCGCCATGATAGATTTTCCGCCATTTTGAATTTTGTCGAAAATCTACTTTTGCGAACTAGTCCCTGGTTTTTTGCCCGATCGGAACCAAACCAGTGCAGAATTGTTCTCTGGAGTCTGAATATCAATAATTATCAAAAAAAAGTTGAAATTTCGATTCACGGTCGCTAGGGGGTGCAAAATTAACGTTGTGGGAGGAGCCTATTTTACTAAAATGGCTATAACTCCAGAAGTAAAAGAGGTATTTTAACCAAACCTGGTACACATGTGTAAGACGTCAATATGAGGTCACGGTAAAAAAATCGCGGCGATTGGTCACATGGTGGCGCTATAACATGAAAAAAACATAAAACAGGCTATAACCACCTGACCGTTAGTCCGATTGACTTGAAAATTGGTATGCAGTGTCTTGGTCCAAGGTGCCATGTATGTCTATGAGGACATTGGTGTATCTCAAAAAACATGGCCGCCATCGGCCAATGAAGTTTGAGCACCTATTAGACAAGGTTAACGGAGGCCTATCGGAACGAAACTCGGTGGGCATGTTCGACTCATGGCCCTAGAGGTCTGTAAGAATTTTAAAAGAAATCGGCCACTAGTTGGCGCTAACGAGTTTTATGGCTCTGTAATCACGTGGTGTTACACTTATTGTCACAAAATGCATACCATTTGATAGATCTCCTCTTGTTGAACAACTTTGCCTCAAGAACCATTGCTGTCAATCAAACCGTTCATTAAATATTCGTAATTATGTTAAAAACCTACTTTTGCGAACTAGTCCTAGGTTTTTCGCCCGATCAGAACCAAACGAGTCTAGGACAATTCTATGGACTCTCAAGATCAATAATTATCAAAAAAAAGTTGAACTTTTGCATTTTTCGCATGGGTATATTGGGTCATAAAGAAAATGGGCGTGGCAAAATGCACTCAAAAGCCTATAAATCCTAAACAAAAACTCAGAACTTCACGAAAATTGGTGAGCTTATGTGCCATAACATCATTAACAAGCATGCAAAATTTCATGGAGATCGGACTATAGATGGTGCTATAACTGTTAAAAAGCTTTAAAAAACACATATTTCCTATGGTAAATTGCCTGTATTGGCTGTAAATGGACTTTTCCATCTATTATTTCAGTGGTTAAAAGCTTTCTAAATAAATCTTAATGTCTTAAATGCTTATGTGCCTAAAGGCCTTAAATGCTTGAACCCCGATAAATGCTGCTTGCAGCTTTAATTATTATTATTATTATTATTATTTTCCCCTTAAACGCATCGTGCAGACCAAACCGTAAGAGCTGGAACCTTGAAACTTGGCCAAATGGTAGTCCTCAATTTGGGGAGAACCTATAAAAGTATGACCCCGATTGGCCCATAGGTGGCGCTATAGCAACCAAAAGCGCAAAACTGCTCATAACTACTAGACCGTATGTCGTAGACTCAAGTGTCTTATATCATTGGAAAGCTGGACGCCTGACGAACAAAACGTATATCTCCGATTTCATTTCCGCCATGATAGATTTTCCGCCATTTTGAATTTTGTCAAAAACCTACTTTTGCGAACTAGTCCTAGGTTTTTCGCCCGATCGGAACCAATCCAGTGCAGAAATGTTCTCTTGAGTCTGAATATCAAAAACTATCGAAAAAAAGTTGAAATTTCGATTCACGGACGCTAAGGGGCGCCAAAACGTACGTCGTGGGCAGGGCCTATTTTACTAAAATGGCTATAACTCCAGAAGTAAATGAGGTATCTTCACCAAACTTGGTACACATGTGTACGAGGTCAATCTGAGGTCACAGTAAAAAAACCGCGGCGATTGGCCACATGGTGGCGCTATAACATGAAAAAAACATAAAACAGGCTATAACCACCTGACCGTTAGTCCGATTGACTTGAAAATTGGTTTGCAGTGTCTTGGTCCAAGGTGCCATGTATGTGTATGAGGACATTGGCGTATCTCAAAAAACATGGCCGCCATCGGCCAATGAAATTTGAGCACCTATTAGACAAGGTTAACGGAGGCCGATCGGAACGAAACTCGATGGGCATGTTCGACTCAAGGCCCTAGAGGTCTGTAAGAATTTTGAAAGAAATCGGCCACTAGTTGGCGCTAACGAGTTTTATGGCTCTGTAATCACGTGGTGTTACAAATATCCACACAATATGCATATCATTTGATAGATCTCCTCATCCTGAACAACTTTGCCTCAAGAACCATTGCTGTCAATCAAACCGTTCATTAAATATTCGCAAACATGTTAAAAACCTACTTTTGCGAACTAGTCCTAGGTTTTTCGCCCGATCGGAACCAGACCAGTCTAGGACAATTCTCTGGACTCTCTAGATCAAAAACTATCAAAAAAAAGTTGAACTTTTGCATTTGGATGGCTCTAATAGGATCATTTATAAAATGGGCGTGTCAAAATACATTAAAAAGCCTATAAATCCTAAATAAAAACTCAGAACTTCACAAAAAGTGGTCAGCATATGTGACATAACATCATTAACAAGCATGAAAAATTCTATGGAGATCGTACGATAGGTGGCGCTATAACTGTTAAAAAGCTTTAAAATCATATATTTCCTATGGTAAACTGCCTGTATTGGCTGTAAATGGTCTTTTCCATCTCTGATCATATAATTTTCATATCATAATGTTCAAAACTAGTGCAATACAATTCTCTGGACTCACTAGATCAATAATTGTCAGAAAAAGTTGAACTACTTCATTTGGATAGCTATAATAGGTTCACTTCAAAATCTGGCCTTTACCAAGTGTCCCCGAAAGCCTATATCTCTTTAATCAATGCTCAGACCTTCTTAAAAACAAGTCAGAACGTGTGAAATATCACCCTGAACAAGCATGAAAATTTTCAGACAGATCGGACAAAATTTGCCTCTATAACAGTTAAAAAGGTGAAAATGATATGAATTAATGGCATGTTAAGCCAATAAGTGGTATTTTACTGCCCCCCGCTGTTTAAAATAGTCATTTTCTCATATTGGTATTGGTATCAGCCATGGTAAATCATGATAAATGATGGTGTGTGTGTGTGTGTGTGTGTGTGTGTGTGTGTGTGTGTGTGTGTGTGTGGTACAAATATAACAAAGGTTTTATTTTCCAACATGAAAACAAACATAACAGAGTGCTAGTGCACAAACAATAACCGACAATGATAATGGATGAGAGGGGAACTTAAATACACAGATCAAGACAAGGACAACAGGTGACGGTTATGATGATGAGGAGCAGGTGATGATGAGGAGGGTGATGAGGAGCAGGTGCAGGTGATGACGACAGATAGTGAATGTGATGAAGACAGAAGGTGAATGTGATGAAGGTGAATGTGACACCAATATCACTAAAACATTTGTGTGTGTGTGTGTGTGTGTGTGTGTGTGTGTGTGTGTGTGTGTGTGTGTGTAGCATTATTGTGTGTAGCATATGTAGCAAGTATGCATTATTGAGTTAACATGGAAACACTGGTTTGCTTTAGTGCAGAAAACTGGTCAAAATCATGAGGTTTAAAGTGAAAGTGAGCCAATAAGTGGTCTTCTACTGCCCTCTGCTGGCCATTCTACTTATTAATTAAATTTTTCCACATGTGCTTGCATTTATACTTGAATACACACTAAAAATCACTTATATAGCAATAACTATTATAACACAATCATATTTTGTCAGTGTTAATCACTTTATTTGCACTGACACTTCAAATAATTGCTAGTAATGTGGTAAATCATGGTAAATCATGGTTAACTATGCTGTGTGTGTGTGTCTGTGTGTGTGTGTGTGTGTGTGTGTGTGTGTGTGTGTGTGTGTGTGTGTGTAAGCATGCATTGAGTTAACATGGATAAACTGGTTTGCTTTAGTGCAGAAAACTGGTTTAAAGTGAAAGTGAGCCAATAAGTGGTCTTCTACTGCCCTCTGCTGGCCATTCTACTTATTAATGAAATATTTCAACATGTGCTTGCATTCATACTTGAATACACACTAAAAAAATCACTTATATAGCAATAACTTTTATAACACAATCATATTTTGTCAGTGTTAATCACTTTATTTGCACTGACACTTCAAATAATTGCTAGTAATGTGATAAATCAGGCTAGAAACATGGTAAATCAAAGTAAATAATACTAGATTGTCGTTTATCTCCTGGTAAATAATACTAGAACGTGGTATATCATGGTAAATCATGGTTAACTAAACTGTGTGTGTGTGTGTGTGTGTGTGTGTGTGTGTGTGTGTGTGTGTGTGTGTGTGTGTGTGTGTGTGTAAGCATGCATTGAGTTAACATGGAAAAACTGGTTTGCTTTAGTGCAGAAAACTGGTTTAAAGTGAAAGTGAGCCAATAAGTGGTCTTCTAGTGCCCTCTGCTGGCCATTCTACTCAATAATGAAATATTTTAAGTCAAGTCAAGTCAAGTCAAGTATATTTGTATAGCGCTTTTCACAATACAGATTGTATCAAAGCAGCTTCACAGTATTAAATTAAAATAATACAACAAGGTTTGTTTCTAGTGGAATTTATTGATAAAATCAAATTAGATATCCCCAGAATATCCCCAACTGAGCAAGCCAAAGGCAACAGTGGCAAGGAACCGAAAAACTCCATCAAGTGACCTAATAGTGTCCTAAAACTCCATCAGGTGACCCAATGGAGAAAAAAAAAACCTTGGGAGAACCCAGGCTCAGTCGGGGGCCAGTTCTCCTCTGGCGTTTATTAACTAGAGGCCGGATTGTAATTTGAACTGTAAGATTAAAAATATTATATGAATGCCTGGCTGAAGAGATGCGACTTTAATCTAGTTTTAAACTGGGAGAGCGAGTCTGAGCAACGAACAGTATCAGGAAGGCTATTCCAGAGTTTTGGAGCTTTTACATGTGCTTTTGCATTCATACTTGGACACACACTAAAAATCACGTATATAACTAACTATTATAACACAATAATATTTTGTCAGTGTTCATCACCTCATTTGCACTGACACTTCACATAATTGCTAGTAATGTGGTTAATCATGCTAGAAACATTGTAAATCATAGTAAATAATACTGAAATGAGGTGTATCAAGGTAAATCATGCTAGAATCCTAATAAATCATTCTGGAACATGGTATATGATAGTAAATCATGCTAGAATCATATTAAATAATTCTAGAATGTGGCAAATCGTTGTGGGAGGAGCCTATTTTACTCAAATGGCTATAACTCAAGAAGTAAATGAGATATCTTCACCAAACTCAGTACACATGTGTATGGGTTCAATTTGAGGTCACAGTAAACAATTTTATGGAGATCGGACCATAGGTGGCGCTATAACTGTTAAAAAGCTTTAAAACCATATATATCCCATGGCAAATTGCCTGTATTGGCTGTAAATGGTCTTTTCCATCTATTATGTCAGTGGTTACATGCTTGCTAAATAAATCTTAATAACTTTTGATGCTTTTGTGCTTAAATGCCTTAAAGGCCTTAACTGCTTGAACCCCGATAAATGCTGCTTGCAGCTTTAATTAGGGGTTCAAGCACTTCAGTGCTGAACACCTATTGTAATTGTTAATTTTCCCATGATGCAACATTCAGACATAAAACTGATCGGGCAGACCAAACCGTAAGTCGTGGAGACTTGAAACTTTGGGGGCTGATAGTACTCACACCGCCTACAGCGTCACCAAGGCCCGCCCCGATCGGCCTGACGGGGGCGCTACAGCGGGCAAAAGTACGAAACGGCTCATAACTCATCAACCGTGAGGCGTAGGCTCAAGTGTCTTATATCGCTGGAATCCTTGGCTCGAGGCGGACCAGATGCATGCCTCGGATTTGCTCGTCACCCTGGGAAAATTTTAGGGTATTTGGGGTTTTTCCAAAAACCTACTTTCGCGAACTAGTCCTAGGTTTTTGGCCCGACCGGAACCAAACCAGTGCGGCAAGATTCTCTGGAGTCTGATTGTCAATAATTATCAAAAAAAAGTGTAAATTTCGCTTCACGGTCCCTAAGGGCCGCCAAAATGTTCGAAGTGGGAGGAGCCCATTTTGCTTAATTGGCTATAACTCGTGAACGGAACGAGATTTTTGCACCAAACTCAGCACACGCATGTACGAGCTCATTCTGTGGTCACGTGAAAAAGGGCGCAGCGACTGGCCACTTGGTGGCGCTATAACTGTTAAAAGGGTGTCAAAATGATGTATTTCTATGGAAAAAACACATGAAATGGCTGAAAGCGGCCATCTTGCTGTCTGATTTGCATACAAGCTCACAAAATCGGGCATGCGCATGCGTCACGTGATCCTGAAGAAGCTTGAAAACTTTCATGGACGTCGGGCCATTGGTGGCGCTTTAACTGTCATAAAGGTGAGAAGGCCTCTGTATTACCCTATGCAAAATGACATTTAAATGACTGAAAAATGGGGGGAAAAGAGCAGAGCTTCACCAAATTAGCTGAGCACATGCGCCATATTATTCTAAAGAAGCGTGCAAACTTTTATGGAGATCGGGCCATCAGTGGGGGTGTCACAGTTTAAAAGGTAAAAAAAAAAATGCACCACATTTCCATGATAAATGAGCTAAAAGGGCAACAAACGTTCTTTTTCCTCTCCGAGGCACATGTTAGAAGGCTGGATAAAGTTTTTGGAACGCAGCAGCGCAGACGGCAAGCGCCTAGACCCTATAGTTTTTTTTTTAGAGGCCTTTTTGTGGCCCTTTTTTAGCCACTTATTAGGGGTTCAAGCACTTCAGTGCTGAACACCTATTGTAATTGTTAATTTTCCCATGATGCAACATTCAGACATAAAACTGATCGGGCAGACCAAACCGTAAGTCGTGGAGACTTGAAACTTTGGGGGCTGATAGTACTCACACCGCCTACAGCGTCACCAAGGCCCGCCCCGATCGGCCTGACGGGGGCGCTACAGCGGGCAAAAGTACGAAACGGCTCATAACTCATCAACCGTGAGGCGTAGGCTCAAGTGTCTTATATCGCTGGAATCCTTGGCTCGAGGCGGACCAGATGCATGCCTCGGATTTGCTCGTCACCCTGGGAAAATTTTAGGGTATTTGGGGTTTTTCCAAAAACCTACTTTCGCGAACTAGTCCTAGGTTTTTGGCCCGACCGGAACCAAACCAGTGCGGCAAGATTCTCTGGAGTCTGATTGTCAATAATTATCAAAAAAAAGTGTAAATTTCGCTTCACGGTCCCTAAGGGCCGCCAAAATGTTCGAAGTGGGAGGAGCCCATTTTGCTTAATTGGCTATAACTCGTGAACGGAACGAGATTTTTGCACCAAACTCAGCACACGCATGTACGAGCTCATTCTGTGGTCACGTGAAAAAGGGCGCAGCGACTGGCCACTTGGTGGCGCTATAACTGTTAAAAGGGTGTCAAAATGATGTATTTCTATGGAAAAAACACATGAAATGGCTGAAAGCGGCCATCTTGCTGTCTGATTTGCATACAAGCTCACAAAATCGGGCATGCGCATGCGTCACGTGATCCTGAAGAAGCTTGAAAACTTTCATGGACGTCGGGCCATTGGTGGCGCTTTAACTGTCATAAAGGTGAGAAGGCCTCTATATTACCCTATGCAAAATGACATTTAAATGACTGAAAAATGGGGGGAAAAGAGCAGAGCTTCACCAAATTAGCTGAGCACATGCGCCATATTATTCTAAAGAAGCGTGCAAACTTTTATGGAGATCGGGCCATCAGTGGGGGTGTCACAGTTTAAAAGGTAAAAAAAAAAATGCACCACATTTCCATGATAAATGAGCTAAAAGGGCAACAAACGTTCTTTTTCCTCTCCGAGGCACATGTTAGAAGGCTGGATAAAGTTTTTGGAACGCAGCAGCGCAGACGGCAAGCGCCTAGACCCTATAGTTTTTTTTTTAGAGGCCTTTTTGTGGCCCTTTTTTAGCCACTTATTAGGGGTTCAAGCACTTCAGTGCTGAACACCTATTGTAATTGTTAATTTTCCCATAATGCAACATTCAGACATAAAACTGATCGGGCAGACCAAACCGTAAGTCGTGGAGACTTGAAACTTTGGGGGCTGATAGTACTCACACCGCCTACAGCGTCACCAAGGCCCGCCCCGATCGGCCTGACGGGGGCGCTACAGCGGGCAAAAGTATGAAACGGCTCATAACTCATCAACCGTGAGGCGTAGGCTCAAGTGTCTTATATCGCTGGAATCCTTGGCTTGAGGCCGACCAGATGCATGCCTCAGATTTGCTTGCCCTTCGGGCGCCAATTTTGAGTAAATTGAGGTTTTTTGAAAAAACTACTTTTGCGAATTACTCCTAGATTTTTTGCCCGATCGAAACCAAACCAATGCAGAAATATTCTCTGGACAGAGACTATCAATAATCATCAAAAAAATTCTTAATTTAAATTCACGGTCGCTAAGGGAAATCAAAATGTTTGATGGCACCAGGGCCACTTTTACTAAAACAATTATAACTCGTGAATGGAAAGAGATATTTTCGCTAATCTTGGGAAACGTGTTTATGAGCTCAATCTGAGATTACTTGAAAAAAATCGCGACGATTGGCCACTTGGTGGCGCTACAACATGGAAAAAAATTTATGAAAATGGCTATAAACGCACCCAACCGTTAGTCCTTTGAAATCCTCAATCCTTCCCGAGTCCAACAATACCAAATATGCCAGGTTTCTCCTTATAGTTTGTGTATCATTGTCATTAAGCACTTAAAAAACTTGCAATTATCTTCGAAACCGATAGTCCAAATTTCTTGAAATTTGAAAACATAGATCAATAGCTAAACAATAACGCCCAAATGTCACAATTAAGATAGGAACTGACAAAAATAAATAAACAAATAAAAATTTTAAATCATTGTCACCCATGGATCATTTTTATTCTCTCATAAACAGAACTGTCTAAACTTCAAAACAAAATGAGATATTTACAACAAATTTGACAGACATGCATGGGCACACTTTGAGGACACTTGAAGTGGTGGAGATCAGGCAAGATGTGGTGCTATAACTGTCAAAAAAACTTTCCTCAGTAAATTGCCTGTATTGGCTGTAAATGGTATTTTCCATCAATGTTATAAGTTTATTTGTTTATTTGGATCCCCATTAGCCTCTTTCTAGGCAGTGGCTACTCTTCCTGGGGTCCCAAAAAGTAAATCATACAAAACTACATTTAATCAACAACAATAAAAAGTCAAGTCAATGAAACGCACTAACCCATCATCCATTCCAAATATCAAAATCAACAATTTAATATATTTTGCCATTAAATATTCCTTTGAATATTTTTTTAAAACTAATTTTTCTAGTAAAAATGTGTGATATCAATAGTAAATGATTCCATATTTTCATTCCTCTATACATTACTGTCCGTTGGTTTCCAGTGGTTTTCGAAACAGGAAATAAAAAACATTCCTTTTATTCATGCCTGGTGTAAAAAAATATGACTAGTACTATTATACAAAAGTTGAGAGTACAGCGCATTAGGAACTCTAGACACAGAAATATTTCTTATAAAATAAAGCAGAGAGACAATCCTTCACCAGTTCATTCTCAGTATATTAGCTCTTCTATAACAGTTTAAATTCAGTCCTGTCGCTCTGTTCTGGACAAATTTATTTTTTCAATTACATCCATTTTTTTTATTTACTTGATGCACTGGTAAAAACCACTGGGCAAAAACACGCGATTCGTCCAATCACTGATTGTGCTGCAGTGACTGCCACCCCTGAGAGCCAACAGTAGCGGCATATTCTTAAGGCCCGCCCACTGTTCGCGCAGGCGCTGCTGCTGTCAGCATGATGAGAGAACAGAATAGATCAGATGAGACAGCAGCACGGAAACTTTCTTCAGAAACTCCTTGTACTAAATGATCATCATAATCTATCGGGAACTGTGATTGTGTGCACTTGGAAACTTTGGATGCATCAACTTGTCGTCAGAGAAAGGTGTAAAAGGTGAAATCGGAGTAAAGATTTATAGTGTGATAATCTTTATTGAACAATCTTCTTTAATTGAATATGTGATGCAGTCTCGTTTTGGTGAGTGACTTTTTTTTGTCATATGTTATCTTATGACAGATATCTATTTCAGAAATGATTTGATATGAGCTGAGTTGACTAGGCCGCAGTCACAGCGCGAGCTGAACTAGTTAGCCGTGTGCTAAAGCTACCGCGTGTAGCTAACATCTTTGTATCATGAGTTGTGACAGTGACTGTTTTATGAGTGTCGAATCGATGTGTTAAATAAATTTGGATTAATGTGTCATTTGAGCTGTGCATGTCATTTGTTACTGAAATGTTGAGTCAGAAATTAATTATTGTACGTTTGCCTTGTGTTTTCCAAGGCTGCGTTTTCTTGTTCTCTATTTTTTTTCCCTATGTGAACGTGATCGGCAAGTGTATCCTGTTTTGTGCCATAAATAATCCTGTGAAGGTGAATCGCCTGCCTAGTGGATGCAATTACATGCACAAATGCTAACCAGTGCCCATGGACCTGTTTCCCATTTGAACTGTAATTTGAAACCATCAACTGGTAGGATAACTACAATTTTCTTTTGTTTGTTTTTGTTTTTTATATTTATGTGTTGCTATATAAATAAGTGTTACGATGTGTATAGCATGCACAAAAATCAAGGACATTTTTTGTAACGAATGTAGCGAAAACTAAACAGCGTCTCTGCGCATTGAAAGGCTGTCACTCAGTGCACAATCACATTGTTACAGCAACGGATTGTCTTTGAGTCATTAAACCGTACATGTACAAACATGTTCAAAAACACTGATTCGTTAAAAAGATAGATGTGATGAAACTAGGTGGTAATTATTTTTAACTTTAAGCTCCACTTTCGAACTTCACCTAATTTAATCGAAGCTTTTAGGCTGTTGAATCATTAAAAAGAAACAAGTCGGTGATGTCTGTTTTCATTTACTAACTCTCTATTGTTCTTATTTGTCACTCATCTTTCTGAAACAAACTACAAAGAGAACTTTTTAATTTATCAATATAATTTTCTCTTTGAATCAGAACAAAATTGTCAACTATTTGCTCTCCTGTTGCACCATTTCCTCCCTCCAGTAGATGATCCTTGCTTCTGATTTAATTATGCCCTACCGAATACTATATCTAGGTGTAGCACATCAAGTCAAGTTGCGCACTACATGCTACACAGTGTTGTGTAGGGCTGGGTTTCGATTCAAATTTCAAGAATCGATTCGATTCCGATTCTCAAGATCTTGAATCGATTATCATTATTCGATCCGATCTGATCCGATCTTCGAGATTTAGATAATGTTAATTTCCGCCATGATAAATTTTCCACCATTTTGAATTTTGTCAACAACGTACTTTTACTAACTAGTCCTAGGTTTTTCGCCCGATCGGAACCAAACCAGTGCAGAAATGTATAGAAATCCTATAAATGTTAAACAGCTTTAAAACCATGTATTTCCTATGTTACATTGCCTTTATTGGCTGTAAATGGTCTTTTCCATCTATTATGTCAGTGGTTACATGCTTGCTAAATAAAACTTAATAGATTTTAAAGCTTTTGTGCTTTAAGGCCTTAAAGGCCTTAACTGCTTGAACCCCGATAAATGCTGCTTGCAGCTTTAATTATTATTATTATTTTTCTTCTCCGCTAAAACGCATCGTGCAGCCCAAACCGTAAGAGCTGGAGCTTTGAAACTTTGCCAGATGGTAGTACAAAAATCGAGGAGAGGTTATCAAATTATGAGCCCGATTGGCCCATAGGTGGCGCTATAGCAACCAAAAGCGCGAAACTGCTCATAACTCCTAGACCGTAAGTCATAGACTCAAGTGTCTTATATCAGTGGAAAGCAGGACGCCTGACGAACAAAACGTATATCTCCGATTTTATTTCCGCCATGATAGATTTTCCGCCATTTTGAATTTTGTCGAAAACCTACTTTTGCGAACTAGTCCCTGGTTTTTTGCCCGATCGGAACCAAACCAGTGCAGAATTGTTCTGTGGAGTCTGAAGATCAATAATTATCGAAAAAAAGTTGAAATTTCGATTCACGGTCGCTAGGGGGTGCAAAATTAACGTTGTGGGAGGAGCCTATTTTACTAAAATGGCTATAACTCAAGAAGTAATTCAGTAAACTTCACCAAACTTGCTAAACGTGTGTAAGAGGTCAATTTGAGGTCACAGTAAAAAAATTGCGTCGATTGGCCACATGGTGGCGCTATAAAACAAAAAAAACGTATATACACCTGCCCGTTAGTCCGATTGACTTGAAATTTGGTATGCAGTGTCTTGGCCCAAGGGGCCATGTATGTCTAAAAGGATATTGGCGTATCTCGAAAAACATGGCCGCCATTGGCCAATGAGTTTTGAGCACCTATTAAAAGAAGGTTAACGAAGTGCGATCGGAACGAAACTCGGTGGGCATGTTCGGCTCAAGCCCCTAGAGGTCTGTAAGAATTTTGAAAGAAATCGGCCACTAGTTGGCGCTAACGAGTTTTAAGGCTCGGTAATCACGTGGTGTAACAAATTTCGTCACAAAATGCATATCATTTGATAGACCTCCTCATGTTGAACAACTTTGCCTCAAGAACCATTAATGTCAATCAAACCGTTCAATAAATATTTACGAATATGTTAAAAACCTACTTTTGCGAACTAGTCCTAGGTTTTTTGCCCGATCGGAACCAGACCAGTCTAGGACAATTCTCTGGACACTCTAGATCAATAATTATCAAAAAAAAGTTAAACTTTTGCATTAGGATGGCTGTAATAGGGTTATTTATAAAAGGGGCGTGGCAAAATGCACTAAAAAGCCTATAAACCCTAAATGAAAACTCAGAACTTCACAAAAATTGGTGAGCATATGTGACATAACATCATTAACAAGCATGCAAAATTTTATGGAGATCGGACCAAAGATAGCACTATAACAGTCAAAAGGCTTTAAAACCATATATTTCCTATGGTAAATTGCCTGTATTGGCTGTAAATGGACTTTTCCATCTATTATTTCAGTGGTTAAAAGCTTTCTAAATAAAACTTAATGTCTTAAATGCTTATGTGCTTAAAGGCCTTAAATGCTTGAACCCCGATAAATGCTGCTTGCAGCTTTAATTATTATTATTATTATTCCGCCGTAAAACGCATCGTGCAGCCCAAACCGTAAGGGCTAGAGCTTTGAAACTTTGCCAGATGGTAGTACAAAAATCGAGGAGAGGTTATCAAATTATGACCTCGATTGGCCCATAGGTGGCGCTATAACAACCAAAAGCGCGAAAGTGGTCATAACTCCTGGACCGTATGTCGTAGACACAAGTGTCTTATATCATTGGAAAGCTGGTCGTCTGACGAACAAAACGTATATCTCCGATTTCATTTCAGTCATGATAGATTTTCCGCCATTTTGAATTTTGTCGAAAACCTACTTTTGCGAACTAGTCCCTGGTTTTTTGCTCGATCGGAACCAAACCAGTGCTTAATTGTTCTCTGGAGACTGAAGATCAATAATTATCGAAAAAAAGTTGAAATTTCGATTCAGGGTCGCTAGGGGGCGCAAAATTAACGTTGTGGGCGGAGCCTATTTTACTAAAATGGCTATAACTCCAGAAGTAAATGAGGTATTTTCACCAAACTTGGTACACGTATGTAAGAGGTCAATCTGAGGACACGGTAAAAAAATCGCGGCGATTGGCCACATGGTGGCGCTATAACATGAAAAAAACATAAAACAGGCTATAACCACCTGACCGTTAGTCCGATTGACTTGAAAATTGGTATGCAGTGTCTTGGTCCAAGGTGCCATGTATGTCTATGAGGACATTGGTGTATCTCAAAAAACATGGCCGCCATTGGCCAATGAAGTTGAGCACCTATTAGACAAGGTTAACGGAGGCCGATCGGAACGAAACTCGGTGGGCATGTTCGACTCATGGCCCTAGAGGTCTGTAAGAATTTTGAAAGAAATCGGCCACTAGTTGGCGCTAACGAGTTTTATGGCTCTGTAATCACGTGGTGTTAGATATATTGTCACAAAATGCATATCATTTGATAGATCTGCTCATGCTGAACAACTTTGCCTCTAGAACCATTGCTGTCAATCAAACCGTTCATTAAATATTCATGAATATGTTAAAAACCTACTTTTGCGAACTAGTCCCTGGTTTTTCGCCCGATCGGAACCAGACCAGTCTAGGACAATTCTATGGACTCTCTAGATCAATAATTATCAAAAAAAAGTTGAACTTTTGTATTTGTATGGCTGTAATAGGGTCATTTATAAAATGGGTGTGGCAAAATACACTCAAAAGCCTATAAATCCTAAATGAAAACTCAGAACTTCACAAAAATTGGTGAGCATATGTGTCATAACATCACAAACAAGCTTGCAAAATTTTATGGAGATTGGACAATAGTTGACGCTATAACTGTTAAAAAGCTTTAAAACCATATATTTCCTATGGTAAACTGCCTGTATTGGCTGTAAATGGTCTTTTCCATGTCTGATCATATAATTTTCATATCATAATGTTCAAAACTAGTGCAATACAATTCTCTGGACTCACTAGATCAATAATTGTCAGAAAAAGTTGAACTACTTCATTTGGATAGCTATAATAGGTTCACTTCAAAATCTGGCCTTTACCAAGTGTCCCCGAAAGCCTATATCTCTTTAATCAATGCTCAGACCTTCTTAAAAACAAGTCAGAACGTGTGAAATATCACCCTGAACAAGCATGAAAATTTTCAGACAGATCGGAAAAAATTTGCCTCTATAACAGTTAAAAAGGTGAAAATGATATGATTTAATGGCATGTTAAGCCAATAAGTGGTATTTTACTGCCCCCTGCTGTTTAAAATAGTCATTTTCTCATATTGGTATTGGTATCAGCCATGGTAAATCATGATAAATGATGGTGTGTGTGTGTGTGTGTGTGTGTGTGTGTGTGTGTGTGTGTGTGTGTGTGTGTGTGTGTGTGTGTGTGTGTGTGTGTGTGTGTGTGTGTGTGTGTGTGTGTGTGTGTGTGGTACAAATATAACAAAGGTTTTATTTTCCAACATGAAAACAAACATAACAGAGTGCTAGTGCACAAACAATAACCGACAATGATAATGGATGAGAGGGGAACTTAAATACACAGATCAAGACAAGGACAACAGGTGACGGTTATGATGATGAGGTGCAGGTGATGATGAGGAGGGTGATGAGGAGCAGGTGCAGGTGATGACGACAGATGGTGAATGTGATGAAGACAGAAGGTGAATGTGATGAAGGTGAATGTGACACCAATATCACTGAAACATTTGTGTGTGTATGTGTGTGTGTGTGTGTGTGTGTGTGTGTGTGTGTGTGTGTGTGTAGCATTATTGTGTGTAGCATATGTAGCAAGTATGCATTATTGAGTTAACATGGAAACACTGGTTTGCTTTAGTGCAGAAAACTGGTCAAAATCATGAGGTTTAAAGTGAAAGTGAGCCAATAAGTGGTCTTCTACTGCCCTCTGCTGGCCCTTCTACTTATTAATTAAATTTTTCCACATGTGCTTGCATTTATACTTGAATACACACTAAAAATCACTTATATAGCAATAACTATTATAACACAATCATATTTTGTCAGTGTTAATCACTTTATTTGCACTGACACTTCAAATAATTGCTAGTAATGTGATAAATCAGGCTAGAAACATGGTAAATCAAAGTAAATAATACTAGATTGTCGTTTATCTCCTGGTAAATAATACTAGAACGTGGTATATCATGGTAAATCATGGTTAACTATGCTGTGTGTGTATGTGTGTGTGTGTGTGTGTGTGTGTGTGTGTGTGTGTGTGTGTAAGCATGCATTGAGTTAACATGGAAAAACTGGTTTGCTTTAGTGCAGAAAACTGGTTTAAAGTGAAAGTGAGCCAATAAGTGGTCTTCTACTGCCCTCTGCTGGCCATTCTACTTAATAATGAAATATTTTACATGTGCTTTTGCATTCATACTTGGACACACACTAAAAATCACGTATATAACTAACTATTATAACACAATAATATTTTGTCAGTGTTCATCACCTCATTTGCACTGACACTTCACATATTTGCTAGTAATGTGGTTAATCATGCTAGAAACATTGTAAATCATAGTAAATAATACTGAAATGAGGTGTATCAAGGTAAATCATGCTAGAATCCTAATAAATCATTCTGGAACATGGTATATGATAGTAAATCATGCTAGAATCATATTAAATAATTCTAGAATGTGGCAAATCGTTGTGGGAGGAGCCTATTTTACTCAAATGGCTATAACTCAAGAAGTAAATGAGATATCTTCACCAAACTCAGTACACATGTGTATGGGTTCAATTTGAGGTCACAGTAAACAATTCTATGGAGATCGGAGCATAGGTGGCGCTATAACTGTTAAAAAGCTTTAAAACCATATATATCCCATGGCAAATTGGCTGTATTGGCTGTAAATGGTCTTTTCCATCTATTATGTCAGTGGTTACATGCTTGCTAAATAAATCTTAATAACTTTTGATGCTTTTGTGCTTAAATGCCTTAAAGGCCTTAACTGCTTGAACCCCGATAAATGCTGCTTGCAGCTTTAATTATTATTATTATTATTCCGCCGTAAAACGCATCGTGCAGCCCAAACCGTAAGGGCTAGAGCTTTGAAACTTTGCCAGATGGTAGTACAAAAATCGAGGAGAGGTTATCAAATTATGACCTCGATTGGCCCATAGGTGGCGCTATAACAACCAAAAGCGCGAAAGTGGTCATAACTCCTGGACCGTATGTCGTAGACACAAGTGTCTTATATAATTGGAAAGCTGGTCGTCTGACGAACAAAACGTATATCTCCGATTTCATTTCAGTCATGATAGATTTTCCGCCATTTTGAATTTTGTCGAAAACCTACTTTTGCGAACTAGTCCCTGGTTTTTTGCTCGATCGGAACCAAACCAGTGCTTAATTGTTCTCTGGAGACTGAAGATCAATAATTATCGAAAAAAAGTTGAAATTTCGATTCAGGGTCGCTAGGGGGCGCAAAATTAACGTTGTGGGCGGAGCCTATTTTACTAAAATGGCTATAACTCCAGAAGTAAATGAGGTATTTTCACCAAACTTGGTACACGTATGTAAGAGGTCAATCTGAGGACACGGTAAAAAAATCGCGGCGATTGGCCACATGGTGGCGCTATAACATGAAAAAAACATAAAACAGGCTATAACCACCTGACCGTTAGTCCGATTGACTTGAAAATTGGTATGCAGTGTCTTGGTCCAAGGTGCCATGTATGTCTATGAGGACATTGGTGTATCTCAAAAAACATGGCCGCCATTGGCCAATGAAGTTGAGCACCTATTAGACAAGGTTAACGGAGGCCGATCGGAACGAAACTCGGTGGGCATGTTCGACTCATGGCCCTAGAGGTCTGTAAGAATTTTGAAAGAAATCGGCCACTAGTTGGCGCTAACGAGTTTTATGGCTCTGTAATCACGTGGTGTTAGATATATTGTCACAAAATGCATATCATTTGATAGATCTGCTCATGCTGAACAACTTTGCCTCTAGAACCATTGCTGTCAATCAAACCGTTCATTAAATATTCATGAATATGTTAAAAACCTACTTTTGCGAACTAGTCCCTGGTTTTTCGCCCGATCGGAACCAGACCAGTCTAGGACAATTCTATGGACTCTCTAGATCAATAATTATCAAAAAAAAGTTGAACTTTTGTATTTGTATGGCTGTAATAGGGTCATTTATAAAATGGGTGTGGCAAAATACACTCAAAAGCCTATAAATCCTAAATGAAAACTCAGAACTTCACAAAAATTGGTGAGCATATGTGTCATAACATCACAAACAAGCTTGCAAAATTTTATGGAGATTGGACAATAGTTGACGCTATAACTGTTAAAAAGCTTTAAAACCATATATTTCCTATGGTAAACTGCCTGTATTGGCTGTAAATGGTCTTTTCCATGTCTGATCATATAATTTTCATATCATAATGTTCAAAACTAGTGCAATACAATTCTCTGGACTCACTAGATCAATAATTGTCAGAAAAAGTTGAACTACTTCATTTGGATAGCTATAATAGGTTCACTTCAAAATCTGGCCTTTACCAAGTGTCCCCGAAAGCCTATATCTCTTTAATCAATGCTCAGACCTTCTTAAAAACAAGTCAGAACGTGTGAAATATCACCCTGAACAAGCATGAAAATTTTCAGACAGATCGGACAAAATTTGCCTCTATAACAGTTAAAAAGGTGAAAATGATATGATTTAATGGCATGTTAAGCCAATAAGTGGTATTTTACTGCCCCCTGCTGTTTAAAATAGTCATTTTCTCATATTGGTATTGGTATCAGCCATGGTAAATCATGATAAATGATGGTGTGTGTGTGTGTGTGTGTGTGTGTGTGTGTGTGTGTGTGTGTGTGTGTGTGTGTGTGTGTGTGTGTGTGTGTGTGTGTGTGTGTGTGTGTGTGTGTGTGTGTGGTACAAATATAACAAAGGTTTTATTTTCCAACATGAAAACAAACATAACAGAGTGCTAGTGCACAAACAATAACCGACAATGATAATGGATGAGAGGGGAACTTAAATACACAGATCAAGACAAGGACAACAGGTGACGGTTATGATGATGAGGTGCAGGTGATGATGAGGAGGGTGATGAGGAGCAGGTGCAGGTGATGACGACAGATGGTGAATGTGATGAAGACAGAAGGTGAATGTGATGAAGGTGAATGTGACACCAATATCACTGAAACATTTGTGTGTGTGTGTGTGTGTGTGTGTGTGTGTGTGTGTGTAGCATTATTGTGTGTAGCATATGTAGCAAGTATGCATTATTGAGTTAACATGGAAACACTGGTTTGCTTTAGTGCAGAAAACTGGTCAAAATCATGAGGTTTAAAGTGAAAGTGAGCCAATAAGTGGTCTTCTACTGCCCTCTGCTGGCCCTTCTACTTATTAATTAAATTTTTCCACATGTGCTTGCATTTATACTTGAATACACACTAAAAATCACTTATATAGCAATAACTATTATAACACAATCATATTTTGTCAGTGTTAATCACTTTATTTGCACTGACACTTCAAATAATTGCTAGTAATGTGATAAATCAGGCTAGAAACATGGTAAATCAAAGTAAATAATACTAGATTGTCGTTTATCTCCTGGTAAATAATACTAGAACGTGGTATATCATGGTAAATCATGGTTAACTATGCTGTGTGTGTATGTGTGTGTGTGTGTGTGTGTGTGTGTGTGTGTGTGTGTGTGTGTGTAAGCATGCATTGAGTTAACATGGAAAAACTGGTTTGCTTTAGTGCAGAAAACTGGTTTAAAGTGAAAGTGAGCCAATAAGTGGTCTTCTACTGCCCTCTGCTGGCCATTCTACTTAATAATGAAATATTTTACATGTGCTTTTGCATTCATACTTGGACACACACTAAAAATCACGTATATAACTAACTATTATAACACAATAATATTTTGTCAGTGTTCATCACCTCATTTGCACTGACACTTCACATATTTGCTAGTAATGTGGTTAATCATGCTAGAAACATTGTAAATCATAGTAAATAATACTGAAATGAGGTGTATCAAGGTAAATCATGCTAGAATCCTAATAAATCATTCTGGAACATGGTATATGATAGTAAATCATGCTAGAATCATATTAAATAATTCTAGAATGTGGCAAATCGTTGTGGGAGGAGCCTATTTTACTCAAATGGCTATAACTCAAGAAGTAAATGAGATATCTTCACCAAACTCAGTACACATGTGTATGGGTTCAATTTGAGGTCACAGTAAACAATTCTATGGAGATCGGAGCATAGGTGGCGCTATAACTGTTAAAAAGCTTTAAAACCATATATATCCCATGGCAAATTGCCTGTATTGGCTGTAAATGGTCTTTTCCATCTATTATGTCAGTGGTTACATGCTTGCTAAATAAATCTTAATAACTTTTGATGCTTTTGTGCTTAAATGCCTTAAAGGCCTTAACTGCTTGAACCCCGATAAATGCTGCTTGCAGCTTTAATTATTATTATTATTCTTCCCTAAAACGCATCGTGCAGCCAAAACCGTAAGGCCTAGAGACGTGATACTTGGTCAAATGGTAGTAGTATTGCTCGCTACTCAGATACACGGACTTAGCCAAATCGGCCCATAGGTGGCGCTACAGCGACCAAAAGCGCGAAACTGCTCAGAACTCCTAGACCGTATGTCGTAGACTCAAGTGTCTTATATCATTGGAAAGCTGGATGCCTGACGAACAAAACGTATATCTCCGATTTCATTTCCGCCATGATAGATTTTCCGCCATTTTGAATTTTGCCAAAAACCTACTTTTGCGAACTAGTCCTAGGTTTTTCGCCCAATCGGAACCAAACCAGTACAGAAATGTTCTCTGGAGTCTGAATATCAATAATTATCGAAAAAAAGTCGAAATTTCGATTCACGGACGCTAAGGGGCGCCAAAACGTACGTTGTGGGAGGGGCCTATTTTACTAAAATGGCTATAACTCCAGAAGTAAATGAGGTATCTTCACCAAACTCGGTACACATGTGTAAGAGGTCAATCTGAGGTCACAGTAAAAAAATCGCGGCAATTGGCCACATGGTGGCGCTCTAACATGAAAAAAACATAAAACAGGCTTTAACCACCTGACTGTTAGTCCGATTGACTTGAAAATTGGTATGCAGTGTCTTGGCCCAAGGTGTCATGTATGTCTATGAGGACATTGGTGTATCTCAAAAACATGGCCGCCATCGGCCAACGAAGTTTGAGCACCTATTAGACAAGGTTAACGGAGGCCGATCGGAACGAAACTCGATGGGCATGTTCAACTCATAGCCCTAGAGGTCTGTAAGAATTTTGAAAGAAATCGGCCACTAGTTGGCGCTAACGAGTTTTACGGCTCTGTAATCACGTGGTGTTACACTTATTGTCACAAAATGCATATCATTTGATAGATCTGCTCATGCTGAACAACATTGCCTCAAGAACCATTGCTGTCAATCAAATCGTTCATTAATTATTCGCGAATATGTTAAAAACCTACTTTTGCGAACTAGTCCCTGGTTTTTCGCCCGATCGGAACCAGACCAGTCTAGGACAATTCTCTGGACTCTCCTGATCAATAATTATAGAAAAAAAGTTGAACTTTTGAATTTTTCGTATGGCTATAATTGGGTCATAAAGAAAATGGGCGTGGCAAAATGCACTCAAAAGCTTATAAATCCTAAACGAAAACTCAGAACTTCACGAAAATTGGTGAGCATATGTGCCATAATATTCTAAACAAGCATGCCAAATTTCATGTTGATCGGACCATAGGTGGCGCTATAACTGTTAAAAAAGTTTGAAAACCATATATTTCCTATGGTAAATTGCCTGTATTGGCTGTAAATGGACTTTTCCATCTATTATTTCAGTGGTTAAAAGCTTTCTAAATTAAAGCTGCAAGCAGCATTTATCGGGGTTCAAGCATTTAAGGCCTTTAGGCACATAAGCATTTAAGACATTAA
The DNA here is from genome assembly GCF_964197995.2 of Scardinius erythrophthalmus. Classification (NCBI taxonomy): domain Eukaryota; kingdom Metazoa; phylum Chordata; class Actinopteri; order Cypriniformes; family Leuciscidae; genus Scardinius; species Scardinius erythrophthalmus. The sequence continues at coordinate 112,614 of NW_028296508.1, read as the reverse complement.
GATTTATTTAGAAAGCTTTTAACCACTGAAATAATAGATGGAAAAGTCCATTTACAGCCAATACAGGCAATTTACCATAGGAAATATGTGTTTTTTAAAGCTTTTTAACAGTTATAGCACCATCTATAGTCCGATCTCCATGAAATTTTGCATGCTTGTTAATGATGTTATGGCACATAAGCTCACCAATTTTCGTGAAGTTCTGAGTTTTCGTTTAGGATTTATAGGCTTTTGAGTGCATTTTGCCACGCCCATTTTCTTTATGACCCAATATACCCATGCGAAAAATGCAAAAGTTCAACTTTTTTTTGATAATTATTGATCTTGAGAGTCCATAGAATTGTCCTAGACTCGTTTGGTTCTGATCGGGCGAAAAACCTAGGACTAGTTCGCAAAAGTAGGTTTTTAACATAATTACGAATATTTAATGAACGGTTTGATTGACAGCAATGGTTCTTGAGGCAAAGTTGTTCAACAAGAGGAGATCTATCAAATGGTATGCATTTTGTGACAATAAGTGTAACACCACGTGATTACAGAGCCATAAAACTCGTTAGCGCCAACTAGTGGCCGATTTCTTTTAAAATTCTTACAGACCTCTAGGGCCATGAGTCGAACATGCCCACCGAGTTTCGTTCCGATAGGCCTCCGTTAACCTTGTCTAATAGGTGCTCAAACTTCATTGGCCGATGGCGGCCATGTTTTTTGAGATACACCAATGTCCTCATAGACATACATGGCACCTTGGACCAAGACACTGCATACCAATTTTCAAGTCAATCGGACTAACGGTCAGGTGGTTATAGCCTGTTTTATGTTTTTTTCATGTTATAGCGCCACCATGTGACCAATCGCCGCGATTTTTTTACCGTGACCTCATATTGACGTCTTACACATGTGTACCAGGTTTGGTTAAAATACCTCTTTTACTTCTGGAGTTATAGCCATTTTAGTAAAATAGGCTCCTCCCACAACGTTAATTTTGCACCCCCTAGCGACCGTGAATCGAAATTTCAACTTTTTTTTGATAATTATTGATATTCAGACTCCAGAGAACAATTCTGCACTGGTTTGGTTCCGATCGGGCAAAAAACCAGGGACTAGTTCGCAAAAGTAGATTTTCGACAAAATTCAAAATGGCGGAAAATCTATCATGGCGGAAATAAAATCGGAGATATACGTTTTGTTCGTCAGGCGTCCAGCTTTCCAATGATATAAGACACTTGAGTCTATGACTTACGGTCTAGGAGTTATGAGCAGTTTCGCGCTTTTGGTTGCTATAGCGCCACCTATGGGCCAATCGGGGTCATAATTTGATAACCTCTCCTCGATTTTTGTACTACCATATGGCAAAGTTTCAAAGCTCTAGCCCTTACGGTTTGGGCTGCACGATGCGTTTTACGGCAGAATAATAATAATAATAATAATAATTAAAGCTGCAAGCAGCATTTATCGGGGTTCAAGCAGTTAAAGCCTTTTAAGCATTTAAGCACAAAAGCATCAAAAGTTAAGATTTATTTAGCAAGCATGTAACCACGGACATAATAGATGGAAAAGACCATTTACAGCCAATACAGGCAGTTTACCATGGGATATATATGGTTTTAAAGCTTTTTAACAGTTATAGCGCCACCTATGGTCCGATCTCCATAGAATTGTTTACTGTGACCTCAAATTGAACCCATACACATGTGTACTGAGTTTGGTGAAGATATCTCATTTACTTCTTGAGTTATAGCCATTTTAGTAAAATAGGCTCCTCCCACAACAATTTAGCACATTCTAGTATTATTTACTATGATTCTAGCATGATTTGCCATATTCTAGCATAATTTACCATGATATACTACATTCTAGTATGATTTACCATTGTTTACTGTGATTCTAGCATGGATTACCATAGTTTATCATGATTTATCATAGTTTACCATGATTTACCCTGTTCTAGCATAGTTTACCATGATTTACCATGTTCTAGCATGATTTACCATGATATACCACATTCTAACATGATTTACCATAGTTTATTATGATTTATCATGGCTTACCGTGATTTACCCTGTTCTAGCATAGTTTACCATGATTTACCATGTTCTAGCATGATGTACCATGATATACTATGTTCTAGAATGATGTACCAGGATTGTAGTATGATTTACCTTGATACACCACATTCTAGTATCATTTATTGATTTACCATGTTTTTAGTGTGATTTAACCATGATTTACCACATTGCTAGCAATTATGTGAAGTATCAGTAAAAATGAAGTGATAAACTCTGACAAAATATGATTGTGCTACAATAGTAATTGTTATATAAGTGATTTTTTAGTGTTTTATTGTTATATAAGTGATTTTTAGTGTCTAATGAATGCAAAAGCATATGTGGGTAGACATTAATAAGTAGAATGGCCAGCAGAGGGCAGTAGAAGACCACATATTGGCTCACTTTCACTTTAAACTTCTTGATTTTCACCATTTTTCTGCACTAAAGCAAACCAGTTTTTCCATTTTAAATCCATAATGCATGTTAACACACACACACACACACACACACACACACACACAAGACAAATGTTGTTTTTTCAATGCTATTGGGATATGTCATTATGAAAATATATTTGAATGGTCTATAAACATTTCACAAAGTCTTTGTAAGCTATTAATCAGATCATTCAGAATTTATTCAGAAACCTAAGACTACACACACACATTATATTGTAGATACAGACATTTGAAATATATGATGTGATCAAACTGTCAATACTAATAATTTAACAGATGGATTTTTGACTAAATGTAATTGTAAATGTTAAAATAGTGATTTTACAAAGTCTAAATATAAATTATAGAACAATATGACAACATGACTATTTTAAACAGCAGGGGGCAGTAAAATACCACTTCTTGGCTTAATATGTCATTATATTCATATCATTTTCACCTTTTTAACTGTTATAGAGGCAAATTTTGTCAGATCTGTCTGAAAATTTTCATGCATGTTCAGAGTGATATTTCACATGTTCTGACTTGTTTTTAAGAAGGTTTGAACATTCATTAAAGAGATATAGGCTTTCGGGGACACTTGGTAAAGGCCACATTTTGAAGTGAACCTATTATAGCTATCCAAATGAAGTAGTTCAACTTTTTCTGACAATTATTGTTCTAGTGAGTCCAGAGAATTGTATTGCACTAGTTTTTAACATTATGATATGAAAATTATATATTCAGAGATGGAAAAGACCATTTACAGTCAATACAGGCAGTTTACCATAGGAAATATATGGTTTTAAAGATTTTTAACAGTTATAGCGCCACCTATCGTCCGATCTCCATGAAATTTTGCATGCTTGTTAATGATGTTATGTCACATAAGTTCACCAATTTTTGTGAAGTTCTGGGTTTTTATTTAGGATTTATAGGCTTTTTAATGTATTTTTCCATGCCCATTTTATAAATGATCCTATTACAGCCATCCAAATGCAAAAGTTCAACTTTTTTTTGATAATTATTGATTTAGAGAGTCCAGAGAATTGTCCTAGACTGGTCTGGTTCCGATCGGGCAAAAAACCTAGGACTAGTTCGCAAAAGTAGGTTTTAGACATATTCATGAATATTTAATGAACGGTTTGATTGACAGAAATGGTTCTTGAGGCAAAGTTGTTCAGCATGAGCAGATATATCAAATGATATGCTTTTTGTGACGATAAGTGTAACACCACGTGATTACAGAGCCAAAAAACTCGTTAGCGCCAACTAGTGGCCGATTTCTTTCAAAATTCTTACAGACCTCTAGGGCCATGAGTCGAACATGCCCATCGAGTTTCGTTCCGATCGGCCTCCGTTAACCTTGTCTAATAGGTGCTCAACTTCATTGGCCAATGGCGGCCATGTTTTTTGAGATACGCCAATGTCCTCATAGACATACATGGCACCTTGGACCAAGACACTGCATACCAATTTTCAAGTCAATCGGACTAACGGTCAGGTGGTTATAGCCCTTTTCATGTTTTTTTCATGTTATAGCGCCACCTAGTGTTCAATCGTCGCGATTTTTTTACTGTGACCCCAGAATGAACCCATACACATGTGTACCGAGTTTGGTGAAGCTATCTTATTTACTTTTTAAGTTATAGCCATTTTAGTAAAATAGGCTCCTCCCACAACGATTATTTTGCGCCCCCTAGCGTCCATGAATCGAAATTTCAACATTTTTTCGATAATTATTGATCTTCAGACTCCAGAGAACATTTCTGCACTGGTTTGGCTCCGATCGGGCAAAAAACCAGGGACTAGTTCGCAAAAGTAGATTTTCAACAAAATTCAAAATGGCGGAAAATCTATCATGACGGAAATGAAATCGGAGATATACGTTTTGTTCGTCAGGCGTCCAGCTTTCCAATGATATAAGACACTTGAGTCTGCGACATACGGTCTAGGAGTTATGAGCAGTTTCGCGCTTTTGGTTGCTATAGCGCCACCTATGGGCCAATCGGGGTCATAATCTCTGAACCTCTCCTCGATTTTTGTACTACCATCTGGCAAAGTTTCAATGCTCTAGCCCTTACGGTTTGGGCTGCACGATGCGTTTTACGGCAGAAGAATAATAATAATAATAATAATTAAAGCTGCAAGCAGCATTTATCGGGGTTCAAGCTATTAAGGCCTTTAAGGGTTTTTAAGCATAAAAGTTATCAAGTTTTATTTAGCAAGCATCTAACCACTGACATAATAGATGGAAAACACCATTTACACTCAATACAGGCAATTTACCATAGGAAATATATGGTTTTAAAGCTTTTTAACAGTTATAGCGCCACCTTTGGACCGATGTCCATAAAATCTGGCATGCTTGTGTAAAAGCAATTTTTATCTCACTTGGAAAAACAGCATCACAGGTGTAAGACAACACTCAAAAGGCAAAATTGTAATATAGAAGAAAAGGCTTTATTCTTTGAGGAATCTTTTCGCAACCGCAGCCACCCAGATGTGAAACAGAAAGCCTACTGACATAATAAAACTGAGACATTTTATACAGGTTTCTGACATTCTTGACTCCTCCTTTCCCAGTCTCTGTAAATTTCCTTAAAGACATCTAGTATGGACTGGTTCTACCCCCCCCCCTGGGCAGGTCATGCTGTTCTTTGTCCCTGAGAAGCCAAAAGGCCTTCATTTACAATCTAAATGACCTCCTGCTTTCCTCAGGAGGGGGCCTGGGACCCTACTATATGACATCCTGTATTCTTCGACTAAGATTCTTTCTCGTGCCTAGGTGTTTGTTATCTCCCCGGGCTATCTGGTTTATTACATCTGCTCTTTCCTACCCCCAATTCAGCTGTTAGAAATGCTTTTACACACACTCAAATGAAATCAACAAGTTTTAAATGAATGGACACAAGAACAATGAATTTTTCATTAACATCTCCCCCCTGTTTATCATTCTCTGATAACCAATAAAATAATAAAAATTCATTTCTGTTTTCTAATCAAACCCATTATACTATTAAATCTTTAAGAATAGTATTAATTCAAGTCTTAATTCAAGAACAGTTATACCCTTCATGTATATCAATACTAAGCCCTAATTTGATTCAATCAAATAAAATCGCAAAACTTTTCTTCAACCATTAATTGGTCAACATTTTCTCCAGATATGTTGATCATCTCGTTGCCTCATGGACGTTCCATCTTCACCAATATGACACTTTGCATGCCGTAGAGAGGATTTTTTCCAACGTTGGCAGGGGAGATTTGTTTCTAGCACATATCATTGATCCCCTACTTTATTCTTTGCGCTGGCGTGGGAGGTTGTTGATGTTGGTTGGTATAGTTTAGGTCAGATGCTTGGACCCAGGTCTAACATCCTTCAGTCATTTTCAAATCCTTACAAGATTTTCCCTTAGATCACGATCGCACCCCTACTGGAATGAGTCATTTACTGTCTACTGTCACCTGCGAATGGAGGCCTTAAGTGATTTTGTTAGTGAGCGCGTGTCTTGTCGTTCCTTTGGTGTGACCTGTGAAATTTTCAACCTGAAACATATCACCGGATAATTTCTTGCTCATTGAATAGCACTCAGGGTCCTTGTTCCCCTGAAAAAAAAAAAACATTCAACCCATGTTGTTCATGTTAACAAAACAATACAGAATCAGTTCTGTTTGGTTCAATCCATCCTGACATCCTGCAAAATGAAAATTTTTAAGTTAGGCATTACACAGGGTTAGGCAGTGTTTCTTCACTTTGCTCATGCCATGCGCAAAAGTCTGCATCTTCTGTAAAGAAAAACAAATGTTGAGGTTATTGTCACAAATTTTTTTTTTTTTTTTTTTTTCTTCTGCTGTGCTGCCACATCTGCTCCGGCGTTTCCTGTTGAAACAATTCTTGTTATTAGCACACTTAAAATACAAACAATGCACACAATTAAACCCAATGTCCTCCCAACATTTATCTTCCCACCTGTGCGATGGCTTTCAGCAAATGTGAGCCCCTTAGTAAACCAGATCTAGCTGGTTTAGACAAATAAAGTTCTTCTAATAAACCCCTCCTGGACTTTTACTGTCCTCATATACCAATGAGGTCAAAGCTAGATAACCTCTCAGCCTGCTGTGAAGACAATGGGTTTAGCCCTCCCCCCCTGGATTTACTGTTTTTCCCACCTGTGAGGCCGAAATGTCTTTGTTTGTGGCCTGAATACAAATTATCCATACTAAAAAGTTCAAAGACTCATCTGACCACTTGTTTTACTGTGCGTTCTCTTGTTCCCGCCATGAGCATATTCATCCTCCTCTTGATGCACAACACCCATCTCGTGCATAAATTTAATATAATAAAATTCTCTTACTTTTATCAGACGCTTTTATCCAAAGCGACTTACATTTCAAGGTACACATTTACATTCTTATCAGTTCTTGCTTTCCCTCGGAAATTGAACCCATGACTTTGGCGTTACAAGCGCTAACGCTCTACTGTTTGAGCTATAGAAAACTGCAATATTTGTTCATATTTATTTGGTAACATTTGTTTGGATAAAGTTTGCTAACCCAAACGTTGTCCTTCAGCCAAATTTCCCATCTTTCTCGGCCTCTGAAATAAAAATATTACTTAAAGCCACAATTTCATCTTCTTATCAAATTATTTTTTAAGGCAACGGCCCCTAGTCTCACAGCGTTTTTTGATTTTCAGGCCTATTGTTTGGTCTCTTAATCAACTGTCATCTACGAACATTCTCCAGGTCATCAATTGGTCAGGTCAGGTCGTGTACACTTTGTCAACGTCACTACACTTCGTCAACGTCGGTCGAATAACAATCTTCCCCTTTTTTACAATACATAACTGTTAAGGGCTCTCTGGATAATCTGATATTTACTTAGCCTACTGTACGTGTTTGTTGCTGTCAAATTTATAACTTTTTCTCAAAACATGACTGACGGCTATCTACGACTTCACAATTCTAATTTATCAATACTTAAACCTGTCCAGAGAGTAATTCAAATCTACTGCACATCATGAATGACCAAAATAATAATTAATAGACAGAGCTCGATGATCAATCAACTTAAAGCTCATCCTGTTCTGTGTTGCCTTCTCATCAGATTGACTCACAATCCTCAGCTTTGTGAAATTTCAATTTCAAAATTTCAAATTTGTCATTCGCCTTAACCCATCTATAATGCTAAAACACTCTTTCCAGAGGTTAATGACAAATTTATACACACTATTCAGACAGAACAGTTGTCCTAAACTAACACATACTGTACAAAACATGAATTCACACTCACACTCTTCCCTGACTATGAACCGCTCATATTTCTTATTAATATCTTTTATCTAAAAGGATTCAAATTTTAAATGACATTTTAACCTTACATTTTCCTGTATCTTTTATCTAATGTTTTTATGGCCTCTTAACCAGTTTCAAAGCATGTCTGTTCATTATCCATCTGATTTTAGAAAAGTCAGCTGGATTGTTTTGGTTCATTATCTTATTTTGCTCCAGCTTTCTTTGGCTGACTGATAACAGAAGAACAGACAGAGTACCATCCTCTTCCTCCACTCAAGCAGTCTCTTTCTCTCTCATTATAAGCAAATAATCTTTTCAACAGCCTCCTAGGACTGTAACTAAAATAATCATAGTCATATTCAATCGTTCTATGATCTTTTCTAAGGTTATCTTTAGTTTAAATACTCAATTTACCTAACCTTTGTTTTCCAGAAAATTCTCTTGAGTCATCTTTAGCCACCACCATGTCTTATAGTGGTCCTTTGTCATGTCTAAATGATCTACAGGAGTCAGAACTGACACATTAGTTCAGCATCGACACAAATCTCTGTGTTTTCCTTGCTCATCAGGCAACTAACATTACAACTTTTTTTTTTTTTTTTTTTTTTTTCAAGCTGTCTCCACAACAGATAACCACTAGTTCAATGGTCTCTGCTGGCTCCTGAATGCCCATTCAGATCAGCTCTTAACCTATAATTGTCTTTTCTTCAGGGTGTTGTCCCCTGGCATAGTTGCAGACACTTGTCAGAAAAACAAGCCATTCAATCAACGCGGTTTCTGGTGAGTGGTATATAGAGGAACTCACATTTTCTGGGTCAGACGGCCGTAACTTCTTACAGCTCATCTCGCCTCTCAATGGTTTGCTGATGCTGCTGGCCTCACAGTCACCGCTCAACTCTAATACCTTTCTCACATAAAAAAAACACCTCCATCAGGAAATGCCCAGTGTTTTTGCGTGACCCTTCTGTCTTAGGTTGTCCTTTTGGCCTAAAAGATCGTACCCGTCGTTGAAGTAATCACTCGTACACACTGGTAACCGCTTTTTCCCATCACAGAATCTGTGACCGTTTTCTTCAACATAATCTGTTGTTTTCTGGAGCTTAGGAAAAGGCGCATTCAAGAGTCATCAGAGCCATTCTGACCTAATAGTGTTCACAGGGAGACAGGTTAATAACAACAGTATTTAATCACTTAAATTCATTAATCATCTTAAAGGTAGCAACCTGCCCAGATTATGGTCAGTGAATTTAGATCACAATCGTACATTCAGTGTACTGTTACTTCTGTAGCCGGAGCCATCAGCCCTGTTTTATGGTGGAGGCTAAAATCAGACAAAGAAGCGGTCCTAAAATAAACTAGTCAAAAATGTCACTTCTATCATTTAAGGTCTGCATTATTATTTTAAAGACTTCTTTAAAATCATTCAGTTTTACTTTTAAAACATTTACAAATTGTCCTCTAAATTTGTCAAATCTGAACTGCCTGTAGCATGATTTGTTTTAGCTCTTCCGCATCTATGAATCTGTTCAACTGAAACACTGTGCTTTACACAGCCTCAGACAACAGTTTTCAGCTGACATTGAATGAGAGAGAGACTCTTGAGGCATCAGGACTGGTACACTGCATTCTCATAAACCTTTAACTTCAGACTTTATCTGCCATCTTTTCTTTAACTGTAGCCCATCTTAAGGCATCTTTTCCATAAATTACATGTATTGTAATTTAGACATTACAAATATCCACTCCGAATGAGTCTCTGTTGCACTGAAACTGTGGCAGTTTCAGTTACAGCACATGCCAGATTTAGATAAGCAAACCTGTTTTGGCCAAATCACATTCTTATCTTTTAAAATCAACATTAACAAGCCTTTGTTTTTAATCAAATGCCTTTTACACATTTTACATTTAGCAACTGTTAATCCTGTAACACTGCTTCTGTTTATTTTATCTTAAAGAAATAATACGAATTATTCTAGTTCTTAATAACAATTTCATTTCAATTTTACTTCAATGTTTTCTCTAGGAGTTTATCAATCTGCTTCTATGATTCACTTTTGAGGCTGCTCCCTGCTTGTGATACATTTTTTTTGATTATCATTATAAATCATTCATTAGATTTGTCTCTCCATATCATCTAAAACCTTATCAAAGCATTTCATTCAAAAACACAATCATCCTTTTAGTGACCGGTACTTTTAAAATATTTTGCAACTCATTTAGTCTTATCCGTAATTTTATGTCAACCGGTACTTTTTATAGTTCTTTCCTTTCAAAAGGAATTCCTTACACTTAAATCTTTCAATCTTCTTACAACTTTCAAAAGTTCCAACTATCAACTTTATTTCTCCCTCATTTACTTTTACAGTCATACAGTGCGCATACAGTCACTGAATGACCCAGCTGACTGCAATAAAACACTCTCTGTTATTCTGCCTTTTATCTTTCTAACAGCTTCACCCTATTTTGCACTTCTGAAACATTGTGTTGTATTCAGGAAATGCAAACAGAGCCACTGATAAGTTCTCTGCATTCTCCCCCACTGTCCCAGCTGCAAATTCAATTACAATAGCCGAATTATAATCTTCATCATATTAACATTGATCTACTTTCTAACCCATATTAACACAGACTTTTCTTTAAATTTGTGTCATTTTGGCACTTTCTTTCTTTGGAGCCAGTTAAGTTATTGTTTATCTTTCTAATTACAATCAAACCTTTACTAAACATCATCTGCAAATCTCTTCAGAGCGTGAGCAGAACTGCTTACAGCATTTGCTCTTTTTTATCTCACTATTTATCAGGGCTGTTCAGTTACTCTTCATACAGTATTAAAACTTTAACGTGTCATTAATTTCATCAACACTGGTTTTTAAAAGCTTATTCTTCTATCAAATGGTTAGTTTGCAGATTCAACTTAAATCACAAAATTGTATTATAATTATTCAGTCCTACTTATCTCTACTGTTTCACAGAAAACACAAGATTCTCTAAATCTTCTCAGTCTCTAAATTACACAGACAGCTATCTTAGCCGCTTGCACCTTCAACTCTTGTTACAAAAATATGGCAATCTATTCTTCAATACTCTGTTCTCTTTTCATAACATTAATACAATAAAGCACATTCACATCACTATTATTGGCAGAACATTAATTTTCATAAGCGACACGGAAAATCTAAATATTCTAAATGGGTTTCACAAAGTTTCTGATTAACTTTAGTCACACATGTCTGGGGAAATTATCTCCAACCCATAATTTCCTTTATAAAACAATATATTTCCTTAAATGGCTTAATATCAACAAAATATCCAATCTCTGGACATTTTCTAATTTGATATTATCATCAACAACACTGATTACAAAACAAGTATACATTTAACATCCAGAAGCTGGTTTGAACAAGCAAGCGCTGTTGCTGTACTCCCAGCATAGCTGGACCCTTTAGGTTCAAAAGACAATCGTTTTACTTAATGAAACATTCCTTATCCTTATATCATGCCAATCCCTGTTAATCATACTCAACGCCCCATTTCCATCTAAAACTCACTTTTCGTACCATTTCAACTTAATTTGACTTAATCAGGCGTTCATAAATAGTTCCATGAACTCTATCGTTCCCTACATATCAGTTCCTTCTGCATCGACTCTGTTCTCTTTTATCTGCTTCTTTCCCATCCAACAATTCACTGTCCGTTCACAGTTTTACACTCATGAACAAACTTCAACAACCCTTTCTGACTAGTAACGGATAAGTTAGCATTTCAGAAAACCCTGTAGGCTACCTTTGTACAATCTCATATGCTCATCATTCACAACACTGCTCAAATCATCAGTCATAACTTTGCTCAAAGTTTCATCAGCCACACATAAAGATTTCCAACCGTTTTTTTTTTGTTTTTTTTTTTGTTTTTTTTTTTTTTTTCATTGCAGGTAGCAGAAAGTAAATCAGCGTATGCATTCGTGTGTGCGTCCTTTACACACGTTTAACACACACATAACAACCATTCTGTTTTCCCTCGTTCTTTTCTATTGATTCTTTTACGACATTGAGTCTTATCTTACTCAAGGTTCCCGCCTCGGGGAAATACATTTACATTTACCACCATCATTATTTCTCCTTTGACAGAAAATTGGTGTATAAAAATTATCTGTTTTACTGTTTGATGATCCCATTTTGGCTGAATCTCCCTTCTGGATTTCACAATTTCGACACGTGTCTTACAGTATCTGTCAAACGTCTTCAACAGACCCGATCTTTCCCTTACCCCAAGATCGGTCGGGTGGTTTGTAATTACGTTTCACTCAAAAACTTCCTATAAGCACTTTCCAGCGCTCGATTAATTCTGATTTGACGTGGCTCTTCCGTCCACCTAAATCGGTTACTAGCACTTTTGAGTAAAACTAATTAATCAATAACTGTGATTCCCCTGAATCTGTGATTCCCCTGAATCTGTGATTCCCCTGAATCTGTGATTCCCCTGAATCACCTGTGGGCTTTCCGTCCACCAACGAGCTAAGTGAGGTAGAAACTGATTCGAATTCCTCAGATCAATTCCCTTACCCCCAAAAAAATTGTGATTCCCCTGAATCAACTTTCGCCCGTACCAAAAAGCAAAACTCAGCCAATATGGTTCACGTTCACTCACAATTATCAAATTACACTCAACTTCAATAAAACAATTTTGCCGTTTCTTACCCAGAGATGCTTTTCTGTTTTTCCCGCAATCGTCGCGGATTTTTTAATCCTGGTGGGAGTTTTCTTTCACTGGCCCTGAGTGCGGGGTTTTGCCTCTCTCTCTCGTAATCTGTTGAGTTTCTATCTCAAACCGTCGAGGTATGAGACGGCCGCCTGTTGCTGCCGAGGTCGTGCACTTTCCCGTCAAATCCGTTCTCAGGACCAGGAGAAGAAGCGTCCGCACAGGATCCCACTTCTGACACCAGCTGTAAAAGCAATTTTTATCTCACTTGGAAAAACAGCATCACAGGTGTAAGACAACACTCAAAAGGCAAAATTGTAATATAGAAGAAAAGGCTTTATTCTTTGAGGAATCTTTTCGCAACCGCAGCCACCCAGATGTGAAACAGAAAGCCTACTGACATAATAAAACTGAGACATTTTATACAGGTTTCTGACATTCTTGACTCCTCCTTTCCCAGTCTCTGTAAATTTCCTTAAAGACATCTAGTATGGACTGGTTCTACCCCCCCCCCTGGGCAGGTCATGCTGTTCTTTGTCCCTGAGAAGCCAAAAGGCCTTCATTTACAATCTAAATGACCTCCTGCTTTCCTCAGGAGGGGGCCTGGGACCCTACTATATGACATCCTGTATTCTTCGACTAAGATTCTTTCTCGTGCCTAGGTGTTTGTTATCTCCCCGGGCTATCTGGTTTATTACATCTGCTCTTTCCTACCCCCAATTCAGCTGTTAGAAATGCTTTTACACACACTCAAATGAAATCAACAAGTTTTAAATGAATGGACACAAGAACAATGAATTTTTCATTAACACTTGTTAATGATGTTATGTTACATATCGTCGCTGCCCGATGAAACTCACGTATGTCCAAAACGGTTACTTTTCAGGAAGTGAAAAAAACACCTAATTTCAAAATCAGTTGAACGTAGCGTTGTCATACTTGGTACAGCATCTTTAAATGTAACCATATTATTGCCAGTGTAATGATATAATCGACATTTGACCAAAATCGAGTTTAAATGGACATACGTGCATATTTTACAGTAACGGTGGTCGATACGCGTTCTTCCGATCAATAATTAGAATGGCCAAGTCGCGTTTCATATTGACAGATGAATAGGCTACGCTCAGTTTATTAAATAGCCTACGTCTCAGTTTATTAAATACGCTCAGTTTATTAAATGTCTCTTGCAAACTATGAAGGGACAATGAATCAATACACTCATTGCTGACCCCAGGGCCGGCGTGTCCATATAGGCGAACTAGGCAATTGCCTAGTGCGGCACTTTTGTAAAGGCAAAATGTGTGCCAACCGGGAATGAACAATTCACAAAATAGGCTATAGGCTATGATCATATAATCATACATAATCAGAGAGTAGCCTTTTTCTTTTCGTTTTGAATTATTTCGTTAAAAGACTTTTCAAGCTATGTGTATTTGATGTCTTTCTCATGTCTGTGTGAGGCATACACTGAGTTCGTTAAGTTAGGATGAGATGAGCTCCAGTTAACGTGCAATGCAAGTGACCGCGCGGGCGCCTCCATGATTATATTGTCTGCTATATATTTGCCTCTTATTTATTAAATCCACTCCAGGCAATCGGCTGATGAAAAATTGATTAAAATTAAGATACAATTTATACAAAACGAAATTCACTTTAAAGAAAGGCTTTCTACAAAACCAAACTTAATGAAGTGGTCAAAATCATGTCTGATCCGTCTCAAATTGTGCATCCTGTTACTCGTGCTGTTCACTTTTCATACTTTCAACAATATAGTAGACCTACAGACTCTATTTGTACAAATTGCTGCACATTCATTTAATTCTGAATTTTGCACACACACAAGTTGAAAGGCTTCAAATCAAGTTCACGGATAATTGTGCTTGCATTTATTAATCATTATGATACTAAAAATCACAACAAAGTAGGCTATGCTATGTACAAAAAAAATAGCCATTTCTGTTTTTTTTTTCTTTTAAACAAAAAAAAACAAAAAACAAGCTGCACCCTTTTTTTTACATTTCATCTTTCATTCCGAAATAGAATAATGAATGGACGAAAAAGTACACGGACCCAACATGTAGGCTATTAGCCTTTTTACCCGTTATCAGTCTAAATTAATCTCGTTTTTAATTTAACTTAATTTCGTTTTTCTTTATTTAAATTTCGTTTTTCTTTATTTAAATTTCGTTTTTTTCTTTAATTTTCGTTTTTTCTTTCTTTAATTAAATGTCATTTTTCTTTATTTAAATTTCATTTGTTCTTTTTTTTTATTTAGTTTCTTCTTTATTTAAATTTTGTTTTTCTTTATTTAAAATTCGTTATTCTTTATTTAAATCTACCCTTTACTGTGTCAGTAATTTATTAGTCAGAAAAATATTAGACTACCTTAAAAGTATTGCTTAAGTTAACAGGCCCGTGCGTTTACATCTCCACAATAAACAGTGACAATTACTTCGTCTAGACCATTTACTGGTAAATAACAGTTGTAAATATATTGCGAATATATAATAAACTTGAACAGTTGTCAAAACAAACGTTTGCTGATACTTTACCTCACAGAGTTATTCGGCTATCCAATGCTGAGCTTCCAGAGACGCTTAGACCGCGAGATGCCTCCACAGGGCGGGAGATACGCGGCGTGATGCGACGATATGCTCACCAATTTTTGTGAAGTTTTGAGTTTTCATTTAGGATTTATAGGCTTTTTAGTGTATTTTGCCACGCCCATTTTATAAATGACCCTATTATAGCCATCCAAATGCAAAAGTTAAACTTTTTTTTGATAATTATTGATCTAGAGAGTCCAGAGAATTGTCCTAGACTGGTTTGGTTCCGATCGGGCAAAAATCCTAGGACTAGTTCGCAAAAGTAGGTTTTTAACATGTTTGCGAATATTAAATGAACGGTTTGATTGACAGCAATGGTTCTTGAGGCAAAGTTGTTCAGTATGAGGAGATCTATCAACTGATATGCATATTTTTTGGATGTATGCAACACCACGTGATCACAGAGACGGAAAAACTCGTTAGCGCCAACTAGTGGCCGATTTCTTTCAAAATTCTTACAGACCTCTTGGGCCATGAGTCGAACATGCCCATCCAGTTTCGTTCCGATCAGCCTCCGTTAACCTTGTCTAATAGGTGCTCAAACTTCATTGGCCGATGGCGGCCATGTTTTTTGAGATACGTCCATGTCCTCATAGGCATACATGGCACCTTGGACCAAGACACAGCATACCAATTTTCAAGTCAATCGGACAAATGGTCAGGTGGTTATAGCCCTTTTCATGTTTTTTTTCAAGTTATAGCGCCACCTAGTGTTCAATCGTTGCGTTTTTTTTACTGTGACCTCAAATTGAACTATTACACATGTGTACCGAGTTTGGTGAAGATACCTAGTTTACTTCTCGAGTTATAGCCGTTTTAGTCAAATAGGCTCCTCCCACAACTAACATTTTGGCGCCCCTTAGCAACCGTGAATCAAATTTAAACATTTTTTCGATAATTATTGATATTCAGACTCCAGAGAACATTTCTGCACTGGTTTGGTTCCGATCGGACGAAAAACCTAGGACTAGTTTGCAAAAGTAGGTTTTTGACAAAATTCAAAATGGCGGAAAATTTTCCTAGGCGGAAATGAAATCGGAGATATACGTTTTGACCGTCTTGAGCCAAGGATTACAGTGATATAAGACACTTGATTCTATGACAAACCGTCTAGGAGTTATTAGCGATTTCATACTTTTGCTTGCTATAGCGCCACCTATTGGCCAATCGGGGTCATACTTTGTCAACCTTTCCTCGATTTTGTACTACCATCTGGCAAAGTTTCAAGTCTCCAGCACTTACGGTTTGGGCTGCACGATGCATTTTACGGCAGAATAATAATAATAATGGCTGGGCCAAGGAGAATGACAACATAAGAAGCGCCATTTTTTAACACAGTTGAAATATAATACTACGGTTTCTGTATCATGAAATGTAGTTTTAAGAGTTTTTCAGGCGAGAATGTAGTTATTTAAAGCTCAAATCTGTGGTTTATTTAAAGATTTATGAAAATTTTATCCAGTTGTGAGATCCAGCGATGATGACCGGGCGCTCGGCGCATGTACCCTGCCTGGAACAGCTTTTCCTCGGCTAGTCGTTCGCCGCTGA
The DNA here is from genome assembly GCF_964197995.2 of Scardinius erythrophthalmus. Lineage (NCBI taxonomy): Eukaryota > Metazoa > Chordata > Actinopteri > Cypriniformes > Leuciscidae > Scardinius > Scardinius erythrophthalmus. The sequence goes on along the minus strand of NW_028296508.1, from coordinate 95,977 downwards.
CCCTGGGGTCTCTGTAGTGGTTAAACATGAGATATAATTCGTCTTGTCTATATCCAACGGGCGATTTTTGGTTTTGTGAAACTATAATTTGTTCCCTGGCCAAACGTTTTTGCTGAGGGGAAGTTTCATAACTTTATAAACTATTTAACTTTACTGTTGTATTGTTAGACTAGATCGAGCGCTGACTTTGTGTGTTTGACTGAATTGTTTGCTTTATTTGTATAGCTTCTTATACCTTTTACTTATACTTTTATAATGGCTAATATTGATACAACTGAAATTTAACAAAAAGAGACTGGGTTGAGTTTTGTCATTTTAAATTTTAACACAACGAAGATGATCTATATGTTGTTTACTGCAAAATCTGTTGTTTAGTACAAATGCACATATTGCCTGGACCATATTCAAAATGTTTAATATTTTTATATTATATTTAAAACGAAAAGAGGCAGGTTTGTGTTTTATATTTTGTTTTTTTTTATAAATATGCAAACTATGTGCAGTGAATATAATCAATACGCGTTGCCTGAACCACATTTGTGTGGCTATAATATTAAGATTTCTTTAAATGAAAAAAAAAGAGTTAGTATGGTGTTTTATAACATATTCCGTTGCCTAAAATATACACAGAGATAACCGGAGTAGCAGAGCGAGCTGAGTGACGCGCGCTGCGTCAGAAGGTGGGCGGGGTTAGGATTTCCCAAGATTTTCAAAGATGGTGCCGCCCATACCCCCCATAAAAGGCTTCAAAACCGTTCTGCAGAAAGTCTATGGGTGACGTCACAGACGCTTTGTCCATATTTTTTACAGTCTATGGGCGAAACCTGTCATGTTTGGTATTGTTGGACTCGGCAAGGATTCAGGAGTCTTAGGAGGTCACTCCTGTGAAAAAACACTGGCTTGAAACTTCTAAGGCTCCTTCAAGGCATTGTGCCAATGACGTATACTGAGTTTTTTGAGATACACCAATGTTCTCATAGACTATCATGGCACCCTGGACAAAGACACTGCGTGCCAATTTTCAGCAGACTAACAGTTGGGTGCGCTTATAGCAATTGTTATGATTTTTTTCACTGTTATAGCGCCACCAAGTGGCCAATTGTCAAGATTTTTTTCATGTCAACTCAGATTGAGCTTATGAACATGTGTCCCAAGTTTAGCGAAAATATCTCTTTCCGCTCACAAGTTATAACCATTTTATAGTGCCACCAAGTGGCCAATTGTCATGATTTTTTTCACGTGACCTCAGAATGAGCTCATGAACATGTGTCCCAAGTTTTGCGAAAATATCTCTTTCTGTTCACAAGTTATAACCATTTTATAGTGCCACCAAGTGGACAATTGTTGCGATTTTTTTCAAGTGATCTCAGATTGAGCTTAGGAAGATGTATCCCAAGTTTAGCAAAAAAATCTCTTTGTGTTCACAATTTATAACCGTTTTAGTAAAAGTGGCCCTGGTGCCATCAAATATTTTGGTCCCCTTATCGACCATTAATTGAAATTTTGAATTTTTTGGATGATTACTGATTGTCAGACTCCAGAGAATATTCTTGCAGTGGTTTGGTTCCGATCGGGCAAAAAACCTAGGAGAAGTTCGCAAAAATAGGTTTTTGAAAAATGCAATTTACTCAAATTGGCGCCTAAAGGGCGAGCAAATCGGAGATAGCCATTTTGTCCACCTTGAGACAAGGATTCCAACGATATAAGACACTTGATCCTGGGACAAACGGTCTAAGAGTTATGAGCGATTTTGAACTTTTGGTTGCTGTAGCGCCACCTATGGGCCAATCGGGGTTATACTCTGATAGGTTGTCCCCAAATTGAGGCCTACCATCTGGCCAGGTTTCAAGTCTCTAGGCCTTACGGTTTGTCCTGCGCGATGCGTTTTACGAATCCTTACAATTACAATAGGGTTTCAGCATTTCATGCTTGAACCCCTAAGAATGAAGGCTTTTTGCCAGTTATAGCGCCACCTATGGTCCGATCTCCATGAAACTCTGCATGCTTCCTCACCATGTTCTGACACATATGCTCATCAATTTTGGTGAAGTTCTGAGTTTTCCTTTGGGATTTATAGGCTTTTGAGCGTATTTTGCCACGCCCCTTTTCTAAATGACCCTGTTACAGCCACGCAAATGCCAAAGTTAAACTTTTTTTGATAATTATTGATCTAGAGAGTCCAGAGAATTGTCATAGACTGGTTTGGTTCCGATCGGGCGAAAAACCAGGGACTAGTTCGCAAAAGTAGGTTTTGGACAAAATTCAACATAGCAGAAAATTTTCCCTGCCTACATCCAAATCGGAGATGGCCATTTTGTCCGACTTGAGCCAAGGATTCCAACGATATAAGACACTTGATCCTGGGACAAACGGTCTAAGAGTTATGAGCGATTTTGAACTTTTGGTTGCTGTAGCGCCACCTATGGGCCAATCAGGGTCATACTCTGATAGGTTGTCCCCAAATTGAGGCCTACCATCTGGCCAGGTTTCAAGTCTCTAGGCCTTACGGTTTGTCCTGCGCGATGCGTTTTACGAATCCTTACAATTACAATAGGGTTTCAGCATTTCATGCTTGAACCCCTAAAAATCAGTACAATTACAATAGGGTTTCAGCACTTCGTGCTTGAACCCCTAATAAAAATCAGCACAATTACAATAGGGTTTCAGCACTTCGTGCTTGAACCCCTAATAAAACTTAATATCTTAAATGCTTATGTGCTTAAAGGCCTTAAATGCTTGAACCCCGATAAATGCTGCTTGCAGCTTTAATTAGGGGTTCAAGCACGAAGTGCTGAAACCCTATTGTAATTGTGCTGATTTTTATTATTATTATTATTATTATTATTCTGCCGTAAAACGCATCGTGCAGCCCAAACCGTAAGGGCTAGAGCTTTGAAACTTTACCATATGGTAGTACAAAAATCGAGGAGAGGTTATCAAATTATGACCCCGATTGGCCCATAGGTGGCGCTATAGCAACCAAAAGCGCGAAACTGCTCATAACTCCTAGACCGTAAGTCATAGACTCAAGTGTCTTATATCATTGGAAAGCTGGACGCCTGACGAACAAAACGTATATCTCCGATTTTATTTCCGCCATGATAGATTTTCCGCCATTTTGAATTTTGTCGAAAATCTACTTTTGCGAACTAGTCCCTGGTTTTTTGCCCGATCGGAACCAAACCAGTGCAGAATTGTTCTCTGGAGTCTGAATATCAATAATTATCAAAAAAAAGTTGAAATTTCGATTCACGGTCGCTAGGGGGTGCAAAATTAACGTTGTGGGAGGAGCCTATTTTACTAAAATGGCTATAACTCCAGAAGTAAAAGAGGTATTTTAACCAAACCTGGTACACATGTGTAAGACGTCAATATGAGGTCACGGTAAAAAAATCGCGGCGATTGGTCACATGGTGGCGCTATAACATGAAAAAAACATAAAACAGGCTATAACCACCTGACCGTTAGTCCGATTGACTTGAAAATTGGTATGCAGTGTCTTGGTCCAAGGTGCCATGTATGTCTATGAGGACATTGGTGTATCTCAAAAAACATGGCCGCCATCGGCCAATGAAGTTTGAGCACCTATTAGACAAGGTTAACGGAGGCCTATCGGAACGAAACTCGGTGGGCATGTTCGACTCATGGCCCTAGAGGTCTGTAAGAATTTTAAAAGAAATCGGCCACTAGTTGGCGCTAACGAGTTTTATGGCTCTGTAATCACGTGGTGTTACACTTATTGTCACAAAATGCATACCATTTGATAGATCTCCTCTTGTTGAACAACTTTGCCTCAAGAACCATTGCTGTCAATCAAACCGTTCATTAAATATTCGTAATTATGTTAAAAACCTACTTTTGCGAACTAGTCCTAGGTTTTTCGCCCGATCAGAACCAAACGAGTCTAGGACAATTCTATGGACTCTCAAGATCAATAATTATCAAAAAAAAGTTGAACTTTTGCATTTTTCGCATGGGTATATTGGGTCATAAAGAAAATGGGCGTGGCAAAATGCACTCAAAAGCCTATAAATCCTAAACGAAAACTCAGAACTTCACGAAAATTGGTGAGCTTATGTGCCATAACATCATTAACAAGCATGCAAAATTTCATGGAGATCGGACTATAGATGGTGCTATAACTGTTAAAAAGCTTTAAAAAACACATATTTCCTATGGTAAATTGCCTGTATTGGCTGTAAATGGACTTTTCCATCTATTATTTCAGTGGTTAAAAGCTTTCTAAATAAATCTTAATGTCTTAAATGCTTATGTGCCTAAAGGCCTTAAATGCTTGAACCCCGATAAATGCTGCTTGCAGCTTTAATTATTATTATTATTCCGCCGTAAAACGCATCGTGCAGCCCAAACCGTAAGAGCTGGAACTTTGAAACTTTGACAGATGGTAGTACAAAAATCGAGGAAAGGTTCAGAGATTATGACCCCGATTGGCCCATAGGTGGCGCTATAACAACCAAAAGCGCGAAACTGCTCATAACTCCTAGACCGTATGTCGTAGACTCAAGTGTCTTATATCATTGGAAAGCTGGACGCCTGACGAACAAAACGTATATCTCCGATTTCATTTCCGCCATGATAGATTTTCCGCCATTTTGAATTTTGTCAAAAATCTACTTTTGCGAACTAGTCCCTGTTTTTTTGCCCGATTGGAACCAAACTAGTGCAGAAATGTTCTCTGGAGACTGAATATCAATAATTATCGAAAAAAAGTGGAAATTTCGATTCACGGTCGCTAAGGGGCGCCAAAACGTACGTTGTGGGAGGGGCCTATTTTATTAAAATGGCTATAACTCCCGAAGTAAATGAGGTATCTTCACCAAACTTGGTACACATGTGTATGAGTTCAATCTGGGGTCACAGTAAAAAAATCGCGACGATTGGCCTCATGGTGGCGCTATAAAATGAAAAAAACATAAAACAGGCTATAACCACCTGACCGTTAGTCCGATTGACTTGAAAATTGGTATGCAGTGTCTTGGTCCAAGGTGCCATGTATGTCTATGAGGACATTGGCGTATCTCAAAAAACATGGCCGCCATTGGCCAACGAAGTTTGAGCACCTATTAGACAAGGTTAACGGAGGCCGATCGGAACGAAACTCAATGGGCATGTTCGGCTCATGGCCCTAAAGGTCTGTAAGAATTTTGAAAGAAATCGGCCACTAGTTGGCGCTAACGAGTTTTACGGCTCTGTAATCACGTGGTGTTACAAATATCCACACAATATGCATATCATTTGATAGATCTCCTCATCCTGAACAACTTTGCCTCAAAAACCATTGCTGTCGATCAAACTGTTCATTAATTATTCATTAATATGTTAAAAACCTACTTTTGCGAACTAGTCCTAGGTTTTTTGCCCGATCGGAACCAGACCAGTCTAGGACAATTCTCTGGACTCTCTAGATCAATAATTATCAAAAAAAAGTTGAACTTTTGCATTTGGATGGCTGTAATAGGGTAATTTATAAAATGGGCGTGTCAAAATACATTAAAAAGCCTATAAATCCTAAATAAAAACTCAGAACTTCACAAAAATTGGTCAGCATATGTGACATAACATCATTAACAAGCATGAAAAATTCTATGGAGATCGGACGATAGGTGGCGCTATAACTGTTAAAAAGCTTTAAAATCATATATTTCCTATGGTAAACTGCCTGTATTGGCTGTAAATGGTCTGTAAATGGTCTTTTCCATCTCTGATCATATAATTTTCATATCATAATGTTCAAAACTAGTGCAATACAATTCTCTGGACTCACTAGATCAATAATTGTCAGAAAAAGTTGAACTACTTCATTTGGATAGCTATAATAGGTTCACTTCAAAATCTGGCCTTTACCAAGTGTCCCCGAAAGCCTATATCTCTTTAATCAATGCTCAGACCTTCTTAAAAACAAGTCAGAACGTGTGAAATATCACCCTGAACAAGCATGAAAATTTTCAGACAGATCGGACAAAATTTGCCTCTATAACAGTTAAAAAGGTGAAAATGATATGAATTAATGGCATGTTAAGCCATTAAGTGGTATTTTACTGCCCCCTGCTGTTTAAAATAGTCATTTTCTCATATTGGTATTGGTATCAGCCATGGTAAATCATGATAAATGATGGTGTGTGTGTGTGTGTGTGTGTGTGTGTGTGTGTGTGTGTGTGTGTGTGTGTGTGTGTGTGTGTGTGTGGTACAAATATAACAAAGGTTTTATTTTCCAACATGAAAACAAACATAACAGAGTGCTAGTGCACAAACAATAACCGACAATGATAATGGATGAGAGGGGAACTTAAATACACAGATCAGGACAAGGACAACAGGTGACGGTTATGATGATGAGGAGCAGGTGATGATGAGGAGGGTGATGAGGAGCAGGTGCAGGTGATGACGACAGATGGTGAATGTGATGAAGACAGAAGGTGAATGTGATGAAGGTGAATGTGACACCAATATCACTGAAACATTTGTGTGTGTGTGTGTGTGTGTGTGTGTGTGTGTGTAGCATTATTGTGTGTAGCATATGTAGCAAGTATGCATTATTGAGTTAACATGGAAACACTGGTTTGCTTTAGTGCAGAAAACTGGTCAAAATCATGAGGTTTAAAGTGAAAGTGAGCCAATAAGTGGTCTTCTACTGCCCTCTGCTGGCCATTCTACTTAATTAAATTTTTCCACATGTGCTTGCATTTATACTTGAATACACACTAAAAATCACTTATATAGCAATAACTATTATAACATAATCATATTTTGTCAGTGTTAATCACTTTATTTGCAATGACACTTCAAATAATTGCTAGTAATGTGGTAAATCATGGTAAATCATGGTTAACTATGCTGTGTGTGTGTGTGTGTGTGTGTGTGTGTGTGTGTGTGTGTGTGTGTGTGTGTGTGTGTGTGTGTGTGTAAGCATGCATTGAGTTAACATGGAAAAACTGGTTTGCTTTAGTGCAGAAAACTGGTTTAAAGTGAAAGTGAGCCAATAAGTGGTCTTCTACTGCCCTCTGCTGGCCATTCTACTTAATAATGAAATATTTTACATGTGCTTTTGCATTCATACTTGGACACACACTAAAAATCACGTATATAACTAACTATTATAACACAATAATATTTTGTCAGTGTTCATCACCTCATTTGCACTGACACTTCACATATTTGCTAGTAATGTGGTTAATCATGCTAGAAACATTGTAAATCATAGTAAATAATACTGAAATGAGGTGTATCAAGGTAAATCATGCTAGAATCCTAATAAATCATTCTGGAACATGGTATATGATAGTAAATCATGCTAGAATCATATTAAATAATTCTAGAATGTGGCAAATCGTTGTGGGAGGAGCCTATTTTACTCAAATGGCTATAACTCAAGAAGTAAATGAGATATCTTCACCAAACTCAGTACACATGTGTATGGGTTCAATTTGAGGTCACAGTAAACAATTCTATGGAGATCGGAGCATAGGTGGCGCTATAACTGTTAAAAAGCTTTAAAACCATATATATCCCATGGCAAATTGCCTGTATTGGCTGTAAATGGTCTTTTCCATCTATTATGTCAGTAGTTACATGCTTGCTAAATAAATCTTAATAACTTTTGATGCTTTTGTGCTTAAATGCCTTAAAGGCCTTAACTGCTTGAACCCCGATAAATGCTGCTTGCAGCTTTAATTATTATTATTATTATTATTCCGCCGTAAAACGCATCGTGCAGCCTAAACCGTAAGTGCTAGAGACTTGAAACTTGGCCAGAAGGTAGTACAAAAATCGAGGAGAGGTTCAGAGAATATGAGCTAGATTGGCCAATAGGTGGCGCTACAGTGCAAAAAACAAAAAAATTGCATATTTTTGCTTAAATCTCATCAACCCTTTGTCACAGACTCAAGTGTCTTATATCTTTGGAATCCTTGGGTCAAGCCGAACAAAAAAGGCCTCAAGGATTTCATTTCCGGTATGCAAATTTTTCCGCCATTTTGGATTTTGTCCAAAACCTACTTTTGCGAACTAGTCCCTGGTTTTTCGCCCGATCGGAACCAAACCAGTGCAGAAATATTCACAGGAGTCTGAATATCAATAATTATCGAAAAAAAGTTAAAATTTCGATCCACGGTTGCTAAGGGGCATCAAAACGTTCGCAGGAGGCGGAGCTAATTATACAAAAATGGCTATAACTCGTGAACGAAAGGAGATATTTTCACCAAACTCGGTACACATATGTATGAGCTCAAGTTGAGGTCACAGTAAAAAAATCGCGGTGATTGGCCTCATGGTGGCGCTATAATATGAAAAAAACATAAAACAGGCTATAACCACCTGACCGTTAGTCCGATTGACTTGAAAATTGGTATGCAGTGTCTTGGTCCAAGGTGCCATGTATGTCTATGAGGACATTGGTGTATCTCAAAAAACATGGCCGCTATCGGCCAATGAAGTTTGAGCACCTATTAGACAAGGTTAACGGAGGCCGATCGGAACAAAACTCAGTGGGCATGTTCGGCTCAAGCCCCTAGAGGTCTGTAAGAATTTTGAAAGAAATCGGCCACTAGTTGGCGCTAACGAGTTTTATGGCTCTGTAATCACGTGGTGTTACACTTATCGTCACAAAATGCATATCATATGATAGATCTGCTCATGCTGAACAACTTTGCCTCTAGAACCATTGCTGTCAATCAAACAGTTCATTAAATATTCATGAATATGTTAAAAACCTACTTTTGCGAACTAGTCCTAGGTTTTTTGCCCGATCGGAACCAGACCAGTCTAGGACAATTCTCTTGACTCTCTAGATCAATAATTATCAAAAAAAGTTGAACTTTTGCATTTGGATGGCTGTAATAGGGTAATTTATAAAATGGGCGTGTCAAAATACATTAAAAAGCCTATAAATCCTAAATAAAAACTCAGAACTTCACAAAAATTGGTCAGCATATGTGACATAACATCATTAACAAGCATGAAAAATTCTATGGAGATCGGACGATAGGTGGCGCTATAACTGTTAAAAAGCTTTAAAATCATATATTGCCTATGGTAATCTGCCTGTATTGGCTGTAAATGGTCTTTTCCATCTCTGATCATATAATTTTCATATCATAATGTTAAAAAACTAGTGCAATACAATTCTCTGGACTCACTAGATCAATAATTGTCAGAAAGTTGAACTACTTCATTTGGATAGCTATAATAGGTTCACTTCAAAATCTGGCCTTTACCAAGTGTCCCCGAAAGCCTATATCTCTTTAATCAATGCTCAGACCTTCTTAAAAACAAGTCAGAACGTGTGAAATATCACCCTGAACAAGCATGAAAATTTTCAGACAGATCGGACAAAATTTGCCTCTATAACAGTTAAAAAGGTGAAAATGATATGAATTAATGGCATGTTAAGCCAATAAGTGGTATTTTACTGCCCCCTGCTGTTTAAAATAGTCATTTTCTCATATTGGTATTGGTATCAGCCATGGTAAATCATGATAAATGATGGTGTGTGTGTGTGTGTGTGTGTGTGTGTGTGTGTGTGTGTGTGTGTGTGTGTGTGTGTGTGTGTGTGTGTGTGTGTGTGTGTGTGGTACAAATATAACAAAGGTTTTATTTTCCAACATGAAAACAAACATAACAGAGGGCTAGTGCACAAACAATAACCGACAATGATAATGGATGAGAGGGGAACTTAAATACACAGATCAAGACAAGGACAACAGGTGACGGTTATGATGATGAGGAGCAGGTGATGATGAGGAGGGTGATGAGGAGCAGGTGCAGGTGATGACGACAGATGGTGAATGTGATGAAGACAGAAGGTGAATGTGATGAAGGTGAATGTGACACCAATATCACTGAAACATTTGTGTGTGTGTGTGTGTGTGTGTGTGTGTGTGTGTGTGTGTGTGTGTGTGTGTGTGTGTGTGTGTGTGTGTGTGTGTGTGTGTGTGTGTGTAGCATTATTGTGTGTAGCATATGTAGCAAGTATGCATTATTGAGTTAACATGGAAACACTGGTTTGCTTTAGTGCAGAAAACTGGTCAAAATCATGAGGTTTAAAGTGAAAGTGAGCCAATAAGTGGTCTTCTACTGCCCTCTGCTGGCCATTCTACTTATTAATTAAATTTTTCCACATGTGCTTGCATTTATACTTGAATACACACTAAAAATCACTTATATAGCAATAACTATTATAACACAATCATATTTTGTCAGTGTTAATCACTTTATTTGCACTGACACTTCAAATAATTGCTAGTAATGTGGTAAATCATGGTTAACTATGCTGTGTGTGTGTGTGTGTGTGTGTGTGTGTGTGTGTGTGTGTGTGTGTGTGTGTGTGTGTGTGTGTGTGTGTAAGCATGCATTGAGTTAACATGGATAAACTGGTTTGCTTTAGTGCAGAAAACTGGTTTAAAGTGAAAGTGAGCCAATAAGTGGTCTTCTACTGCCCTCTGCTGGCCATTCTACTTATTAATGAAATATTTCAACATGTGCTTGCATTCATACTTGAATACACACTAAAAAAATCACTTATATAGCAATAACTATTATAACACATTCATATTTTGTCAGTGTTAATCACTTTATTTGCACTGACACTTCAAATAATTGCTAGTAATGTGATAAATCAGGCTAGAAACATGGTAAATCAAAGTAAATAATACTAGATTGTCGTTTATCTCCTGGTAAATAATACTAGAACGTGGTATATCATGGTAAATCATGGTTAACTATGCTGTGTGTGTATGTGTGTGTGTGTGTGTGTGTGTATGTGTGTGTGTGTGTGTGTGTGTGTGTGTGTGTGTGTGTGTGTGTGTTTGTGTGTGTGTGTGTGTGTGTGTGTGTGTGTGTGTGTGTGTGTGTGTGTGTGTGTGTGTGTGTGTGTGTGTGTGTGTGTGTGTGTGTGTGTGTGTGTAAGCATGCATTGAGTTAACATGGAAAAACTGGTTTGCTTTAGTGCAGAAAACTGGTTTAAAGTGAAAGTGAGCCAATAAGTGGTCTTCTACTGCCCTCTGCTGGCCATTCTACTTAATAATGAAATATTTTACATGTGCTTTTGCATTCATACTTGGACACACACTAAAAATCACGTATATAACTAACTATTATAACACAATAATATTTTGTCAGTGTTCATCACCTCATTTGCACTGACACTTCACATATTTGCTAGTAATGTGGTTAATCATGCTAGAAACATTGTAAATCATAGTAAATAATACTGAAATGAGGTGTATCAAGGTAAATCATGCTAGAATCCTAATAAATCATTCTGGAACATGGTATATGATAGTAAATCATGCTAGAATCATATTAAATAATTCTAGAATGTGGCAAATCGTTGTGGGAGGAGCCTATTTTACTCAAATGGCTATAACTCAAGAAGTAAATGAGATATCTTCACCAAACTCAGTACACATGTGTATGGGTTCAATTTGAGGTCACAGTAAACAATTCTATGGAGATCGGAGCATAGGTGGCGCTATAACTGTTAAAAAGCTTTAAAACCATATATATCCCATGGCAAATTGCCTGTATTGGCTGTAAATGGTCTTTTCCATCTATTATGTCAGTAGTTACATGCTTGCTAAATAAATCTTAATAACTTTTGATGCTTTTGTGCTTAAATGCCTTAAAGGCCTTAACTGCTTGAACCCCGATAAATGCTGCTTGCAGCTTTAATTATTATTATTATTATTATTCCGCCGTAAAACGCATCGTGCAGCCTAAACCGTAAGTGCTAGAGACTTGAAACTTGGCCAGAAGGTAGTACAAAAATCGAGGAGAGGTTCAGAGAATATGAGCTAGATTGGCCAATAGGTGGCGCTACAGTGCAAAAAACAAAAAAATTGCATATTTTTGCTTAAATCTCATCAACCCTTTGTCACAGACTCAAGTGTCTTATATCTTTGGAATCCTTGGGTCAAGCCGAACAAAAAAGGCCTCAAGGATTTCATTTCCGGTATGCAAATTTTTCCGCCATTTTGGATTTTGTCCAAAACCTACTTTTGCGAACTAGTCCCTGGTTTTTCGCCCGATCGGAACCAAACCAGTGCAGAAATATTCACAGGAGTCTGAATATCAATAATTATCGAAAAAAAGTTAAAATTTCGATCCACGGTTGCTAAGGGGCATCAAAACGTTCGCAGGAGGCGGAGCTAATTATACAAAAATGGCTATAACTCGTGAACGAAAGGAGATATTTTCACCAAACTCGGTACACATATGTATGAGCTCAAGTTGAGGTCACAGTAAAAAAATCGCGGTGATTGGCCTCATGGTGGCGCTATAATATGAAAAAAACATAAAACAGGCTATAACCACCTGACCGTTAGTCCGATTGACTTGAAAATTGGTATGCAGTGTCTTGGTCCAAGGTGCCATGTATGTCTATGAGGACATTGGTGTATCTCAAAAAACATGGCCGCTATCGGCCAATGAAGTTTGAGCACCTATTAGACAAGGTTAACGGAGGCCGATCGGAACAAAACTCAGTGGGCATGTTCGGCTCAAGCCCCTAGAGGTCTGTAAGAATTTTGAAAGAAATCGGCCACTAGTTGGCGCTAACGAGTTTTATGGCTCTGTAATCACGTGGTGTTACACTTATCGTCACAAAATGCATATCATATGATAGATCTGCTCATGCTGAACAACTTTGCCTCTAGAACCATTGCTGTCAATCAAACAGTTCATTAAATATTCATGAATATGTTAAAAACCTACTTTTGCGAACTAGTCCTAGGTTTTTTGCCCGATCGGAACCAGACCAGTCTAGGACAATTCTCTTGACTCTCTAGATCAATAATTATCAAAAAAAGTTGAACTTTTGCATTTGGATGGCTGTAATAGGGTAATTTATAAAATGGGCGTGTCAAAATACATTAAAAAGCCTATAAATCCTAAATAAAAACTCAGAACTTCACAAAAATTGGTCAGCATATGTGACATAACATCATTAACAAGCATGAAAAATTCTATGGAGATCGGACGATAGGTGGCGCTATAACTGTTAAAAAGCTTTAAAATCATATATTGCCTATGGTAATCTGCCTGTATTGGCTGTAAATGGTCTTTTCCATCTCTGATCATATAATTTTCATATCATAATGTTAAAAAACTAGTGCAATACAATTCTCTGGACTCACTAGATCAATAATTGTCAGAAAGTTGAACTACTTCATTTGGATAGCTATAATAGGTTCACTTCAAAATCTGGCCTTTACCAAGTGTCCCCGAAAGCCTATATCTCTTTAATCAATGCTCAGACCTTCTTAAAAACAAGTCAGAACGTGTGAAATATCACCCTGAACAAGCATGAAAATTTTCAGACAGATCGGACAAAATTTGCCTCTATAACAGTTAAAAAGGTGAAAATGATATGAATTAATGGCATGTTAAGCCAATAAGTGGTATTTTACTGCCCCCTGCTGTTTAAAATAGTCATTTTCTCATATTGGTATTGGTATCAGCCATGGTAAATCATGATAAATGATGGTGTGTGTGTGTGTGTGTGTGTGTGTGTGTGTGTGTGTGTGTGTGTGTGTGTGTGTGTGTGTGTGTGTGTGTGTGTGTGTGTGTGTGTGTGGTACAAATATAACAAAGGTTTTATTTTCCAACATGAAAACAAACATAACAGAGGGCTAGTGCACAAACAATAACCGACAATGATAATGGATGAGAGGGGAACTTAAATACACAGATCAAGACAAGGACAACAGGTGACGGTTATGATGATGAGGAGCAGGTGATGATGAGGAGGGTGATGAGGAGCAGGTGCAGGTGATGACGACAGATGGTGAATGTGATGAAGACAGAAGGTGAATGTGATGAAGGTGAATGTGACACCAATATCACTGAAACATTTGTGTGTGTGTGTGTGTGTGTGTGTGTGTGTGTGTGTGTGTGTGTGTGTGTGTGTGTGTGTGTGTGTGTGTGTGTGTGTGTGTGTAGCATTATTGTGTGTAGCATATGTAGCAAGTATGCATTATTGAGTTAACATGGAAACACTGGTTTGCTTTAGTGCAGAAAACTGGTCAAAATCATGAGGTTTAAAGTGAAAGTGAGCCAATAAGTGGTCTTCTACTGCCCTCTGCTGGCCATTCTACTTATTAATTAAATTTTTCCACATGTGCTTGCATTTATACTTGAATACACACTAAAAATCACTTATATAGCAATAACTATTATAACACAATCATATTTTGTCAGTGTTAATCACTTTATTTGCACTGACACTTCAAATAATTGCTAGTAATGTGGTAAATCATGGTTAACTATGCTGTGTGTGTGTGTGTGTGTGTGTGTGTGTGTGTGTGTGTGTGTGTGTGTGTGTGTGTGTGTGTGTAAGCATGCATTGAGTTAACATGGATAAACTGGTTTGCTTTAGTGCAGAAAACTGGTTTAAAGTGAAAGTGAGCCAATAAGTGGTCTTCTACTGCCCTCTGCTGGCCATTCTACTTATTAATGAAATATTTCAACATGTGCTTGCATTCATACTTGAATACACACTAAAAAAATCACTTATATAGCAATAACTATTATAACACAATCATATTTTGTCAGTGTTAATCACTTTATTTGCACTGACACTTCAAATAATTGCTAGTAATGTGATAAATCAGGCTAGAAACATGGTAAATCAAAGTAAATAATACTAGATTGTCGTTTATCTCCTGGTAAATAATACTAGAACGTGGTATATCATGGTAAATCATGGTTAACTATGCTGTGTGTGTATGTGTGTGTGTGTGTGTGTGTATGTGTGTGTGTGTGTGTGTGTGTGTGTGTGTGTGTGTGTGTGTGTGTGTGTTTGTGTGTGTGTGTGTGTGTGTGTGTGTGTGTGTGTGTGTGTGTGTGTGTGTGTGTGTGTGTGTGTGTGTGTGTGTGTGTGTGTGTGTAAGCATGCATTGAGTTAACATGGAAAAACTGGTTTGCTTTAGTGCAGAAAACTGGTTTAAAGTGAAAGTGAGCCAATAAGTGGTCTTCTACTGCCCTCTGCTGGCCATTCTACTTAATAATGAAATATTTTACATGTGCTTTTGCATTCATACTTGGACACACACTAAAAATCACGTATATAACTAACTATTATAACACAATAATATTTTGTCAGTGTTCATCACCTCATTTGCACTGACACTTCACATATTTGCTAGTAATGTGGTTAATCATGCTAGAAACATTGTAAATCATAGTAAATAATACTGAAATGAGGTGTATCAAGGTAAATCATGCTAGAATCCTAATAAATCATTCTGGAACATGGTATATGATAGTAAATCATGCTAGAATCATATTAAATAATTCTAGAATGTGGCAAATCGTTGTGGGAGGAGCCTATTTTACTCAAATGGCTATAACTCAAGAAGTAAATGAGATATCTTCACCAAACTCAGTACACATGTGTATGGGTTCAATTTGAGGTCACAGTAAACAATTCTATGGAGATCGGAGCATAGGTGGCGCTATAACTGTTAAAAAGCTTTAAAACCATATATATCCCATGGCAAATTGCCTGTATTGGCTGTAAATGGTCTTTTCCATCTATTATGTCAGTAGTTACATGCTTGCTAAATAAATCTTAATAACTTTTGATGCTTTTGTGCTTAAATGCCTTAAAGGCCTTAACTGCTTGAACCCCGATAAATGCTGCTTGCAGCTTTAATTATTATTATTATTATTATTCCGCCGTAAAACGCATCGTGCAGCCTAAACCGTAAGTGCTAGAGACTTGAAACTTGGCCAGAAGGTAGTACAAAAATCGAGGAGAGGTTCAGAGAATATGAGCTAGATTGGCCAATAGGTGGCGCTACAGTGCAAAAAACAAAAAAATTGCATATTTTTGCTTAAATCTCATCAACCCTTTGTCACAGACTCAAGTGTCTTATATCTTTGGAATCCTTGGGTCAAGCCGAACAAAAAAGGCCTCAAGGATTTCATTTCCGGTATGCAAATTTTTCCGCCATTTTGGATTTTGTCCAAAACCTACTTTTGCGAACTAGTCCTTGGTTTTTCGCCCGATCGGAACCAAACCAGTGCAGAAATATTCACAGGAGTCTGAATATCAATAATTATCGAAAAAAAGTTAAAATTTCGATCCACGGTTGCTAAGGGGCATCAAAACGTTCGCAGGAGGCGGAGCTAATTATACAAAAATGGCTATAACTCGTGAACGAAAGGAGATATTTTCACCAAACTCGGTACACATATGTATGAGCTCAAGTTGAGGTCACAGTAAAAAAATCGCGGTGATTGGCCTCATGGTGGCGCTATAATATGAAAAAAACATAAAACAGGCTATAACCACCTGACCGTTAGTCCGATTGACTTGAAAATTGGTATGCAGTGTCTTGGTCCAAGGTGCCATGTATGTCTATGAGGACATTGGTGTATCTCAAAAAACATGGCCGCTATCGGCCAATGAAGTTTGAGCACCTATTAGACAAGGTTAACGGAGGCCGATCGGAACAAAACTCAGTGGGCATGTTCGGCTCAAGCCCCTAGAGGTCTGTAAGAATTTTGAAAGAAATCGGCCACTAGTTGGCGCTAACGAGTTTTATGGCTCTGTAATCACGTGGTGTTACACTTATCGTCACAAAATGCATATCATATGATAGATCTGCTCATGCTGAACAACTTTGCCTCTAGAACCATTGCTGTCAATCAAACAGTTCATTAAATATTCATGAATATGTTAAAAACCTACTTTTGCGAACTAGTCCTAGGTTTTTTGCCCGATCGGAACCAGACCAGTCTAGGACAATTCTCTTGACTCTCTAGATCAATAATTATCAAAAAAAGTTGAACTTTTGCATTTGGATGGCTGTAATAGGGTAATTTATAAAATGGGCGTGTCAAAATACATTAAAAAGCCTATAAATCCTAAATAAAAACTCAGAACTTCACAAAAATTGGTCAGCATATGTGACATAACATCATTAACAAGCATGAAAAATTCTATGGAGATCGGACGATAGGTGGCGCTATAACTGTTAAAAAGCTTTAAAATCATATATTGCCTATGGTAATCTGCCTGTATTGGCTGTAAATGGTCTTTTCCATCTCTGATCATATAATTTTCATATCATAATGTTAAAAAACTAGTGCAATACAATTCTCTGGACTCACTAGATCAATAATTGTCAGAAAGTTGAACTACTTCATTTGGATAGCTATAATAGGTTCACTTCAAAATCTGGCCTTTACCAAGTGTCCCCGAAAGCCTATATCTCTTTAATCAATGCTCAGACCTTCTTAAAAACAAGTCAGAACGTGTGAAATATCACCCTGAACAAGCATGAAAATTTTCAGACAGATCGGACAAAATTTGCCTCTATAACAGTTAAAAAGGTGAAAATGATATGAATTAATGGCATGTTAAGCCAATAAGTGGTATTTTACTGCCCCCTGCTGTTTAAAATAGTCATTTTCTCATATTGGTATTGGTATCAGCCATGGTAAATCATGATAAATGATGGTGTGTGTGTGTGTGTGTGTGTGTGTGTGTGTGTGTGTGTGTGTGTGTGTGTGTGTGTGTGTGTGTGTGTGTGTGTGTGTGTGTGTGTGTGTGTGTGTGTGTGTGTGTGGTACAAATATAACAAAGGTTTTATTTTCCAACATGAAAACAAACATAACAGAGGGCTAGTGCACAAACAATAACCGACAATGATAATGGATGAGAGGGGAACTTAAATACACAGATCAAGACAAGGACAACAGGTGACGGTTATGATGATGAGGAGCAGGTGATGATGAGGAGGGTGATGAGGAGCAGGTGCAGGTGATGACGACAGATGGTGAATGTGATGAAGACAGAAGGTGAATGTGATGAAGGTGAATGTGACACCAATATCACTGAAACATTTGTGTGTGTGTGTGTGTGTGTGTGTGTGTGTGTGTGTGTGTGTGTGTGTGTGTGTGTGTGTGTGTGTGTGTGTGTGTAGCATTATTGTGTGTAGCATATGTAGCAAGTATGCATTATTGAGTTAACATGGAAACACTGGTTTGCTTTAGTGCAGAAAACTGGTCAAAATCATGAGGTTTAAAGTGAAAGTGAGCCAATAAGTGGTCTTCTACTGCCCTCTGCTGGCCATTCTACTTATTAATTAAATTTTTCCACATGTGCTTGCATTTATACTTGAATACACACTAAAAATCACTTATATAGCAATAACTATTATAACACAATCATATTTTGTCAGTGTTAATCACTTTATTTGCACTGACACTTCAAATAATTGCTAGTAATGTGGTAAATCATGGTTAACTATGCTGTGTGTGTGTGTGTGTGTGTGTGTGTGTGTGTGTGTGTGTGTGTGTGTGTGTGTGTGTGTGTGTGTGTGTGTGTGTAAGCATGCATTGAGTTAACATGGATAAACTGGTTTGCTTTAGTGCAGAAAACTGGTTTAAAGTGAAAGTGAGCCAATAAGTGGTCTTCTACTGCCCTCTGCAGGCCATTCTACTTATTAATGAAATATTTCAACATGTGCTTGCATTCATACTTGAATACACACTAAAAAAATCACTTATATAGCAATAACCATTATAACACAATCATATTTTGTCAGTGTTAATCACTTTATTTGCACTGACACTTCAAATAATTGCTAGTAATGTGATAAATCAGGCTAGAAACATGGTAAATCAAAGTAAATAATACTAGATTGTCGTTTATCTCCTGGTAAATAATACTAGAACGTGGTATATCATGGTAAATCATGGTTAACTATGCTGTGTGTGTGTGTGTGTGTGTGTGTGTGTGTGTGTGTGTGTGTGTGTGTGTGTGTGTGTGTGTGTGTGTGTGTAAGCATGCATTGAGTTAACATGGAAAAACTGGTTTGCTTTAGTGCAGAAAACTGGTTTAAAGTGAAAGTGAGCCAATAAGTGGTCTTCTAGTGCCCTCTGCTGGCCATTCTACTTAATAATGAAATATTTTACATGTGCTTTTGCATTCATACTTGGACACACACACAAAAATCACGTATATAACTAACTATTATAACACAATAATATTTTGTCAGTGTTCATCACCTCATTTGCACTGACACTTCACATAATTGCTAGTAATGTGGTTAATCATGCTAGAAACATTGTAAATCATAGTAAATAATACTGAAATGAGGTGTATCAAGGTAAATCATGCTAGAATCCTAATAAATCATTCTGGAACATGGTATATGATAGTAAATCATGCTAGAATCATATTAAATAATTCTAGAATGTGGCAAATCGTTGTGGGAGGAGCCTATTTTACTCAAATGGCTATAACTCAAGAAGTAAATGAGATATCTTCACCAAACTCAGTACACATGTGTATGGGTTCAATTTGAGGTCACAGTAAACAATTTTATGGAGATCGGACCATAGGTGGCGCTATAACTGTTAAAAAGCTTTAAAACCATATATATCCCATGGCAAATTGCCTGTATTGGCTGTAAATGGTCTTTTCCATCTATTATGTCAGTGGTTACATGCTTCCTAAATAAATCTTAATAACTTTTGATGCTTTTGTGCTTAAATGCCTTAAAGGCCTTAACTGCTTGAACCCCGATAAATGCTGCTTGCAGCTTTAATTAGGGGTTCAAGCACGAAGTGCTGAAACCCTATTGTAATTGTGCTGATTTTTATTATTATTATTATTATTATTATTCTGCCGTAAAACGCATCGTGCAGCCCAAACCGTAAGGGCTAGAGCTTTGAAACTTTGCCATATGGTAGTACAAAAATCGAGGAGAGGTTATCAAATTATGACCCCGATTGGCCCATAGGTGGCGCTATAGCAACCAAAAGCGTGAAACTGCTCATAACTCCTAGACCGTAAGTCATAGACTCAAGTGTCTTATATCATTGGAAAGCTGGACGCCTGACGAACAAAACGTATATCTCCGATTTTATTTCCGCCATGATAGATTTTCCGCCATTTTGAATTTTGTCAAAAACCTACTTTTGCGAACTAGTCCCTGGTTTTTTGCCCGATCGGAACCAAACCAGTGCAGAATTGTTCTCTGGAGTCTGAATATCAATAATTATCAAAAAAAAGTTGAAATTTCGATTCACGGTCGCTAGGGGGTGCAAAATTAATGTTGTGGGAGGAGCCTATTTTACTAAAATGGCTATAACTCCCGAAGTAAATGAGGTATTTTCACCAAACTTGGTACAAATGTGTATGAGTTCAATCTGGGGTCACAGTAAAAAAATAGCGGTGATTGGCCTCATGGTGGCGCTATAACATGAAAAAAACATAAAACAGGCTATAACCACCTGACCGTTAGTCCAATTGACTTGAAAATTGGTATGCAGTGTCTTGGTCCAAGGTGCCATGTATGTGTATGAGGACATTGGCGTATCTCAAAAAACATGGCCGCCATCGGCCAATGAAGTTTGAGCACCTATTAGACAAGGTTAACGGAGGTCGATCGGAACGAAACTCAATGGGCATGTTCGGCTCATGGCCCTAGAGGTCTGTAAGAATTTTGAAAGAAATCGGCCACTAGTTGGCGCTAACGAGTTTTACGGCTCTGTAATCATGTGGTGTTACAAATATCCACACAATATGCATATCATTTGATAGATCTCCTCATCCTGAACAACTTTGCCTCAAGAACCATTGCTGTTAATCAAACTGTTCATTAATTATTCACGAATATGTTAAAAACCTACTTTTGCGAACTAGTCCTAGGTTTTTTGCCCGATCGGAACCAGACTAGTCTAGGACAATTCTCTGGACTCTCTAGATCAATAATTATCAAAAAAAAGTTGAAGTTTTGCATTTGAATGGCTGTAATAGGGTTATTTATAAAATGGGTTTGGCAAAATACACTCAAAAGCCTATAAATCATAAATGAAAACTCAGAACTTCACAAAAATTGGTCAGCATATGTGACATAACATCATTAACAAGCATGAAAAATTCTATGGAGATCGGACGATAGGTGGCGCTATAACTGTTAAAAAGCTTTAAAATCATATATTTCCTATGGTAAACTGCCTGTATTGGCTGTAAATGGTCTTTTCCATCTCTGATCATATAATTTTCATATCATAATGTTCAAAACTAGTGCAATACAATTCTCTGGACTCACTAGATCAATAATTGTCAGAAAAAGTTGAACTACTTCATTTGGATAGCTATAATAGGTTCACTTCAAAATCTGGCCTTTACCAAGTGTCCCCGAAAGCCTATATCTCTTTAATCAATGCTCAGACCTTCTTAAAAACAAGTCAGAACGTGTGAAATATCACCCTGAACAAGCATGAAAATTTTCAGACAGATCGGACAAAATTTGCCTCTATAACAGTTAAAAAGGTGAAAATGATATGAATTAATGGCATGTTAAGCCAATAAGTGGTATTTTACTGCCCCCTGCTGTTTAAAATGGTCATTTTCTCATATTGGTATTGGTATCAGCCATGGTAAATCATGATAAATGATGGTGTGTGTGTGTGTGTGTGTGTGTGTGTGTGTGTGTGTGTGTGTGTGTGTGTGTGTGTGTGTGTGTGTGTGGTACAAATATAACAAAGGTTTTATTTTCCAACATGAAAACAAACATAACAGAGTGCTAGTGCACAAACAATAACCGACAATGATAATGGATGAGAGGGGAACTTAAATACACAGATCAAGACAAGGACAACAGGTGACGGTTATGATGATGAGGAGCAGGTGATGATGAGGAGGGTGATGAGGAGCAGGTGCAGGTGATGACGACAGATGGTGAATGTGATGAAGACAGAAGGTGAATGTGATGAAGGTGAATGTGACACCAATATCACTGAAACATTTGTGTGTGTGTGTGTGTGTGTGTGTGTAGCATTATTGTGTGTAGCATATGTAGCAAGTATGCATTATTGAGTTAACATGGAAACACTGGTTTGCTTTAGTGCAGAAAACTGGTCAAAATCATGAGGTTTAAAGTGAAAGTGAGCCAATAAGTGGTCTTCTACTGCCCTCTGCTGGCCATTCTACTTATTAATTAAATTTTTCCACATGTGCTTGCATTTATACTTGAATACACACTAAAAATCACTTATATAGCAATAACTATTATAACATAATCATATTTTGTCAGTGTTAATCACTTTATGTGCACTGACACTTCAAATTATTGCTAGTAATGTGGTAAATCATGGTAAATCATGGTTAACTATGCTGTGTGTGTGTGTGTGTGTGTGTGTGTGTGTGTGTGTGTGTGTGTGTGTGTGTGTGTGTGTGTGTGTGTGTGTGTGTGTGTGTGTAAGCATGCATTGAGTTAACATGGATAAACTGGTTTGCTTTAGTGCAGAAAACTGGTTTAAAGTGAAAGTGAGCCAATAAGTGGTCTTCTACTGCCCTCTGCTGGCCATTCTACTTATTAATGAAATATTTCAACATGTGCTTGCATTCATACTTGAATACACACTAAAAAAATCACTTATATAGCAATAACTATTATAACACAATCATATTTTGTCAGTGTTAACCACTTTATTTGCACTGACACTTCAAATAATTGCTAGTAATGTGATAAATCAGGCTAGAAACATGGTAAATCAAAGTAAATAATACTAGATTGTCGTTTATCTCCTGGTAAATAATACTAGAACGTGGTATATCATGGTAAATCATGGTTAACTATGCTGTGTGTGTATGTGTGTGTGTGTGTGTGTGTGTGTGTGTGTGTGTGTGTGTGTGTGTGTGTGTGTGTGTGTGTGTGTGTGTGTGTGTGTGTGTGTGTGTGTGTGTGTGTGTGTGTTGTGTGTGTGTGTGTGTGTGTGTGTGTGTGTGTGTGTGTGTGTGTAAGCATGCATTGAGTTAACATGGAAAAACTGGTTTGCTTTAGTGCAGAAAACTGGTTTAAAGTGAAAGTGAGCCAATAAGTGGTCTTCTACTGCCCTCTGCTGGCCATTCTACTTAATAATGAAATATTTTACATGTGCTTTTGCATTCATACTTGGACACACACTAAAAATCACGTATATAACTAACTATTATAACACAATAATATTTTGTCAGTGTTCATCACCTCATTTGCACTGACACTTCACATATTTGCTAGTAATGTGGTTAATCATGCTAGAAACATTGTAAATCATAGTAAATAATACTGAAATGAGGTGTATCAAGGTAAATCATGCTAGAATCCTAATAAATCATTCTGGAACATGGTATATGATAGTAAATCATGCTAGAATCATATTAAATAATTCTAGAATGTGGCAAATCGTTGTGGGAGGAGCCTATTTTACTCAAATGGCTATAACTCAAGAAGTAAATGAGATATCTTCACCAAACTCAGTACACATGTGTATGGGTTCAATTTGAGGTCACAGTAAACAATTTTATGGAGATCGGACCATAGGTGGCGCTATAACTGTTAAAAAGCTTTAAAACCATATATATCCCATGGCAAATTGCCTGTATTGGCTGTAAATGGTATTTTCCATCTATTATGTCAGTGGTTACATGCTTGTTAAATAAATCTTAATAACTTTTGATGCTTTTGTGCTTAAATGCCTTAAAGGCCTTAACTGCTTGAACCCCGATAAATGCTGCTTGCAGCTTTAATTAGGGGTTCAAGCACGAAGTGCTGAAACCCTATTGTAATTGTGCTGATTTTTAGGGGTTCAAGCACGAAGTGCTGAAACCCTATTGTAATTGTGCTGATTTTTAGGGGTTCAAGCACGAAGTGCTGAAACCCTATTGTAATTGTGCTGATTTTTATTATTATTATTATTATTATTATTCTGCCGTAAAACGCATCGTGCAGCCCAAACCGTAAGGGCTAGAGCTTTGAAACTTTGCCATATGGTAGTACAAAAATCGAGGAGAGGTTATCAAATTATGACCCCGATTGGCCCATAGGTGGCGCTATAGCAACCAAAAGCGCAAAACTGCTCATAACTCCTAGACCGTAAGTCATAGACTCAAGTGTCTTATATCATTGGAAAGCTGGACGCCTGACGAACAAAACGTATATCTCCGATTTTATTTCCGCCATGATAGATTTTCCGCCATTTTGAATTTTGTCAAAAATCTACTTTTGCAAACTAGTCCCTGGTTTTTTGCCCGATCGGAACCAAACCAGTGCAGAATTGTTCTCTGGAGTCTGAATATCAATAATTATCAAAAAAAAGTTGAAATTTCGATTCACGGTCGCTAGGGGGTGCAAAATTAACGTTGTGGGAGGAGCCTATTTTACTAAAATGGCTATAACTACAGAAGTAAAAGAGGTATTTTCACCAAACTTGGTACACATGTGTAAGAGGTCAATCTGAGGTCACGGTAAAAAAATCGCGGAGATTGGCCACATGGTGGCGCTATAACATGAAAAAAACATAAAACAGGCTATAACCACCTGACCGTTAGTCCGATTGACTTGAAAATTGGTATGCAGTGTCTTGGTCCAAGGTGCCATGTATGTCTATGAGGACATTGGCGTATCTCAAAAAACATGGCCGCCATCGGCCAATGAAGTTTTAGCACCGATTAGACAAGGTTAACGGAGGCCGATCGGAACGAAACTCGATGGGCATGTTCGTCTTATGGCCCTAGAGGTCTGTAAGAATTTTGAAACAAATCGGCCACTAGTTGGCGCTAACGAGTTTTATGGCTCTGTAATCACGTGGTGTTACACTCATCCACACAATATGCATATCATTTGATAGATCTGCTCATGCTGAACAACTTTGCCTCAAGAACCATTGCTGTCAATCAAACCGTTCATTAAATATTCACGAATATGTCTAAAACCTACTTTTGCGAACTAGTCCTAGGTTTTTCACCCGATCGGAACCAGACCAGTCTAGGACAATTCTCTGGACTCTCTAGATCAATAATTATCAAAAAAAAGTTGAACTTTTGCATTTGGATGGCTGTAATAGGGTCATTTATAAAATGGGCGTGGCAAAATACAGTCAAAAGCCTATAAATCATAAATGAAAATGCAGAACTTCACAAAAATTGGTCAGCGTATGTGACATAACATCTTTAACAAGCATGCAAAATTTTATGGAGATCGGACGATAGGTGGCGCTGTAACTGTTAAAAAGCTTTAAAACCATATATTTCCTATGGTAAACTGCCTGTATTGGCTGTAAATGGTCTTTTCCATCTCTGATCATATAATTTTCATATCATAATGTTCAAAACTAGTGCAATACAATTATTTGGACTCACTAGATCAATAATTGTCAGAAAAAGTTGAACTACTTCATTTGGATAGCTATAATAGGTTCACTTCATAATGTAGCCTTTACCAAGTGTCCCCGAAAGCCTATATCTCTTTAATGAATTACTCAGACCTTCTTAAAAACAAGTCAGAACATGTGAAATATCACTCTAAACATGCATGAAAATTTTCAGACAGATCGGACAAAATTTGCCTCTATAACAGTTAAAAAGGTGAATATAATGGCATGTTAAGCCAATAAGTGGTATTTTACTGCCCCCTGCTGTTTAAAATAGGAATTTTGTCATATTGTTCTATAATTTATATTTAGACTTTATAAAATCCCTATTTTAACATTTACAATTACATTTAGTCAAAATCTATCTGTTAAAGTATTAGTACTGACAGTTTGATCACATCATATAGTTCAAATGTCTGTATCTACAACATAATGTGTGTGTGTAGTCTTAGGTTTCTGAATAAATTCTGAATCGTCTGATTAATAGCTTACAAAGACTTTGTGAAATGTTTATTGACCATTCAAATATATTTTCATAATGACATATCCCAATAGCATTGAAAAAACAACAACAACAACATTTGTCTTTGTGTGTGTGTGTGTGTGTGTGTGTGTGTGTGTGTGTGTGTGTGTGTGTGTGTGTGTGTGTGTGTGTAAGCATGCATTAAGTTAAAATGGTAAAACTGGTTTGCTTTTGTCACAGTTGTGTTCTGTCTGAGTATTGTTGTCTCTGATCACATGTCTTCCTTTGTTCTGTTTTCCCGCCACTCCTTGGTTTCCACGGTAACTGTCATTTAGTGCATCTGTCACACCTGTTTCCTCGTTAGTCTTGTCAGCTGTGTCTTGTTTCCCTGATCAGTTCTCCCATGTATTTAAGCCCTGAGTGTTGCCTTGTTCTTTGTCAGTTCTATGCTGTAATTAGAGTGTGTTGCTGCCTGTTCCGATATCCTGAGTTTAATTCCTATTAAACCTGCATCTTGTATGTTCATCCTTGTCTCCGCGTGCCTTCCTGCAACCATTCCGTGTTTAGCTTTAGTGGAGAAAACTGGTGAAAATAATGAAATTTAAAGTGAAACTGAGCCAATAAGTGGTCTTCTAGTGCCCTCTGCTGGCCATTCTACTTATTAATGAAGTCTTTTCACAGGTGATTTTGCGTCACTCTAGACACTTATAAAATCACTTATATAACAATAACTATTATAACAAAATCATATTTTGTCAGTGTTTATCACTTCATTTGCACTGACACTTCACGTGTTGTAAATCATGGTAAATCACGCTAGAAACATGGTAAATCATAGTAAATAAATCTAAAATGTGGTGTATCAAGGTAAATCATGCTAGAATCCTGATAAATCATTCTAGAACGTGGTATATTATGGTAAATCATGCTAGAACAGGGTAAATAATGGTAAACCATGGTAAATCATGCTAGAATGTGGTATATCATGGTAAATCATGCTAGAACATGGTAAATCAAGGTAAACTAAGATAAATTCATGGTAAAATATGCTAGAACAGGGTAAATCATGGTAAACCATGGTAAATCATGGTAAACCATGGTAAATCATGATAAACTATGGTAAATCATGCTACAGTGTGGTATATCATGGTAAATCATGCTAGAATATGGTAAATCAAGGTAAACTAAGATAAATTCATGGTCAACTATGCTAGAACAGGGTAAATCATGGTAAATCATGGTAAATCATGCTAAAACATGGTATTTTCCATCTATGATGTCAGTGGTTACCTGCTTGCTAAATAAAACTTGATGTCTTTTGATGTTTTTGTGCTTAAAGGCCTTAAAGGCCTTAACTGCTTGAACCCCGATAAATGCTGCTTGCAGCTTTAATTATTATTATTATTATTATTATTCCGCCGTAAAACGCATCGTGCAGCCCAAACCGTAAGAGCTGGAACTTTGAAACTTTGACAGATGGTAGTACAAAAATCGAGGAAAGGTTCAGAGATTATGACCCCGATTGGCCCATAGGTGGCGCTATAGCAACCAAAAGCGCGAAACTGTTCATAACTCCTAGACCGTATGTCGTAGACTCAAGTGTCTTATATCATTGGAAAGCTGGATGCCTGACGAACAAAACGTATATCTCCGATTTCATTTCCGCCATGATAGATTTTCCGCCATTTTGAATTTTGTCAAAAACCTACTTTTGCAAACTAGTCCCTGGTTTTTTGCCCGATTGGAACCAAACCAGTGCAGAAATGTTCTCTGGAGTCTGAATATCAATAATTATCGAAAAAAAGTGGAAATTTCGATTCACGGTCGCTAAGGGGCGCCAAAACGTACGTTGTGGGAGGGGCCTATTTTACTAAAATGGCTATAACTCCCGATGTAAATGAGGTATCTTCACCAAACTTGGTACACATGTGTATGAGTTCAATCTGGGGTCACAGTAAAAAAATCGCGACGATTGGCCTCATGGTGGCGCTATAAAATGAAAAAAACATAAAACAGGCTATAACCACCTGACCGTTAGTCCGATTGACTTGAAAATTGGTATGCAGTGTCTTGGTCCAAGGTGCCATGTATGTGTATGAGGACATTGGCGTATCTCAAAAAACATGGCCGCCATCGGCCAACGAAGTTTGAGCACCTATTAGACAAGGTTAACGGAGGCCGATCGGAACGAAACTCAATGGGCATGTTCGGCTCATGGCCCTAAAGGTCTGTAAGAATTTTGAAAGAAATCGGCCACTAGTTGGCGCTAACGAGTTTTACGGCTCTGTAATCACGTGGTGTTACAAATATCCACACAATATGCATATCATTTGATAGATCTCCTCATCCTGAACAACTTTGCCTCAAGAACCATTGCTGTCAATCAAACT
This sequence comes from Scardinius erythrophthalmus, assembly GCF_964197995.2. Lineage (NCBI taxonomy): Eukaryota > Metazoa > Chordata > Actinopteri > Cypriniformes > Leuciscidae > Scardinius > Scardinius erythrophthalmus. The sequence goes on along the minus strand of NW_028296508.1, from coordinate 67,954 downwards.
GTTCATTAATTATTCATTAATATGTTAAAAACCTACTTTTGCGAACTAGTCCTAGGTTTTTTGCCCGATTGGAACCAGACCAGTCTAGGACAATTCTCTGGACTCTCTAGATCAATAATTATCAAAAAAAAGTTGAACTTTTGCATTTGGATGGCTGTAATAGGGTAATTTATAAAACGGGCGTGTCAAAATACATTAAAAAGCCTATAAATCCTAAATAAAAACTCAGAACTTCACAAAAATTGGTCAGCATATGTGACATAACATCATTAACAAGCATGAAAAATTCTATGGAGATCGGACGATAGGTGGCGCTATAACTGTTAAAAAGCTTTAAAATCATATATTTCCTATGGTAAACTGCCTGTATTGGCTGTAAATGGTCTTTTCCATCTCTGATCATATAATTTTCACATCATAATGTTCAAAACTAGTGCAATACAATTCTCTGGACTCACTAGATCAATAATTGTCAGAAAAAGTTGAACTACTTCATTTGGATAGCTATAATAGGTTCACTTCAAAATCTGGCCTTTACCAAGTGTCTTTGAAAGCCTATATCTCTTTAATCAATGCTCAGACCTTCTTAAAAACAAGTCAGAACGTGTGAAATATCACCCTGAACAAGCATGAAAATTTTCAGACAGATCGGACAAAATTTGCCTCTATAACAGTTAAAAAGGTGAAAATGATATGAATTAATGGCATGTTAAGCCAATAAGTGGTATTTTACTGCCCCCTGCTGTTTAAAATAGTCATTGTCTCATATTGGTATTGGTATCAGCCATGGTAAATCATGATAAATGATGGTGTGTGTGTGTGTGTGTGTGTGTGTGTGTGTGTGTGTGTGTGTGTGTGTGTGTGTGTGTGTGTGGTACAAATATAACAAAGGTTTTATTTTCCAACATGAAAACAAACATAACAGAGTGCTAGTGCACAAACAATAACCGACAATGATAATGGATGAGAGGGGAACTTAAATACACAGATCAAGACGAGGACAACAGGTGACGGTTATGATGATGAGGAGCAGGTGATGATGAGGAGGGTGATGAGGAGCAGGTGCAGGTGATGACGACAGATGGTGAATGTGATGAAGACAGAAGGTGAATGTGATGAAGGTGAATGAGACACCAATATCACTGAAACATTTGTGTGTGTGTGTGTGTGTGTGTGTGTGTGTGTGTGTGTGTGTGTGTGTGTGTGTGTGTGTGTGTAGCATTATTGTGTGTAGCATATGTAGCAAGTATGCATTATTGAGTTAACATGGAAACACTGGTTTGCTTTAGTGCAGAAAACTGGTCAAAATCATGAGGTTTAAAGTGAAAGTGAGCCAATAAGTGGTCTTCTACTGCCCTCTGCTGGCCATTCTACTTATTAATTAAATTTTTCCACATGTGCTTGCATTTATACTTGAATACACACTAAAAATCACTTATATAGCAATAACTATTATAACACAATCATATTTTGTCAGTGTTAATCACTTTATTTGCACTGACACTTCAAATAATTGCTAGTAATGTGATAAATCAGGCTAGAAACATGGTAAATCAAAGTAAATAATACTAGATTGTCGTTTATCTCCTGGTAAATAATACTAGAACGTGGTATATCATGGTAAATCATGGTTAACTATGCTGTGTGTGTGTGTGTGTGTGTGTGTGTGTGTGTGTGTGTGTGTGTAAGCATGCATTGAGTTAACATGGATAAACTGGTTTGCTTTAGTGCAGAAAACTGGTTTAAAGTGAAAGTGAGCCAATAAGTGGTCTTCTACTGCCCTCTGCTGGCCATTCTACTTATTAATGAAATATTTCAACATGTGCTTGCATTCATACTTGAATACACACTAAAAACATCACTTATATAGCAATAACTATTATAACACAATCATATTTTGTCAGTGTTAATCACTTTATTTGCACTGACACTTCAAATAATTGCTAGTAATGTGATAAATCAGGCTAGAAACATGGTAAATCAAAGTAAATAATACTAGATTGTCGTTTATCTCCTGGTAAATAATACTAGAACGTGGTATATCATGGTAAATCATGGTTAACTATGCTGTGTGTGTGTGTGTGTGTGTGTGTGTGTGTGTGTGTGTGTGTGTGTGTGTGTGTGTGTGTGTGTAAGCATGCATTGAGTTAACATGGAAAAACTGGTTTGCTTTAGTGCAGAAAACTGGTTTAAAGTGAAAGTGAGCCAATAAGTGGTCTTCTAGTGCCCTCTGCTGGCCATTCTACTTAATAATGAAATATTTTACATGTGCTTTTGCATTCATACTTGGACACACTAAAAATCACGTATATAACTAACTATTATAACACAATAATATTTTGTCAGTGTTCATCACCTCATTTGCACTGACACTTCACATAATTGCTAGTAATGTGGTTAATCATGCTAGAAACATTGTAAATCATAGTAAATAATACTGAAATGAGGTGTATCAAGGTAAATCATGCTAGAATCCTAATAAATCATTCTGGAACATGGTATATGATAGTAAATCATGCTAGAATCATATTAAATAATTCTAGAATGTGGCAAATCGTTGTGGGAGGAGCCTATTTTACTCAAATGGCTATAACTCAAGAAGTAAATGAGATATCTTCACCAAACTCAGTACACATGTGTATGGGTTCAATTTGAGGTCACAGTAAACAATTTTATGGAGATCGGACCATAGGTGGCGCTATAACTGTTAAAAAGCTTTAAAACCATATATATCCCATGGCAATTTGCCTGTATTGGCTGTAAATGGTCTTTTCCATCTATTATGTCAGTGGTTACATGCTTGCTAAATAAATCTTAATGACTTTTGATGCTTTTGTGCTTAAATGCCTTAAAGGCCTTAACTGCTTGAACCCCGATAAATGCTGCTTGCAGCTTTAATTATTATTATTATTCTTCCCTAAAACGCATCGTGCAGCCAAAACCGTAAGGCCTAGAGACGTGATACTTGGTCAAATGGTAGTAGTATTGCTCGCTACTCAGATACACGGACTTAGCCAAATCGGCCCATAGGTGGCGCTACAGCAACCAAAAGCGCGAAACTGCTCAGAACTCCTAGACCGTATGTCGTAGACTCAAGTGTCTTATATCATTGGAAAGCTGGATGCCTGACGAACAAAACGTATATCTCCAATTTCATTTCCGCCATGATAGATTTTCCGCCATTTTGAATTTTGCCAAAAACCTACTTTTGCGAACTAGTCCTAGGTTTTTCGCCCGATCGGAACCAAACCAGTACAGAAATGTTCTCTGGAGTCTGAATATCAATAATTATTGAAAAAAAGTTGAAATTTCGATTCACGGACGCTAAGGGGCGCCAAAACGTACGTTGTGGGAGGGGCCTATTTTACTAAAATGGCTATAACTCCAGAAGTAAATGAGGTATCTTCACCAAACTCGGTACACATGTGTAAGAGGTCAATCTGAGGTCACAGTAAAAAAATCGCGGCGATTGGCCACATGGTGGCGCTATAACATGAAAAAAACATAAAACAGGCTTTAACCACCTGACCGTTAGTCCGATTGACTTGAAAATTGGTATGCAGTGTCTTGGCCCAAGGTGTCATGTATGTCTATGAGGACATTGGTGTATCTCAAAAAACATGGCCGCCATCGGCCAATGAAGTTTGAGCACCTATTAGACAAGGTTAACGGAGGCCGATCGGAACGAAACTCGATGGGCATGTTCAACTCATAGCCCTAGAGGTCTGTAAGAATTTTGAAAGAAATCGGCCACTAGTTGGCGCTAACGAGTTTTACGGCTCTGTAATCACGTGGTGTTACACTTATTGTCACAAAATGCATATCATTTGATAGATCTGCTCATGCTGAACAACATTGCCACAAGAACCATTGCTGTCAATCAAATCGTTCATTAATTATTCGCGAATATGTTAAAAACCTACTTTTGCGAACTAGTCCCTGGTTTTTCGCCCGATCGGAACCAGACCAGTCTAGGACAATTCTCTGGACTCTCCTGATCAATAATTATCGAAAAAAAGTTGAACTTTTGAATTTTTCGTATGGCTAGAATTGGGTCATAAAGAAAATGGGCGTGGCAAAATGCACTCAAAAGCTTATAAATCCTAAACGAAAACTCAGAACTTCACAAAAATTGGTGAGCATATGTGCCATAATATTCTAAACAAGCATGCCAAATTTCATGTTGATCGGACCATAGGTGGCGCTATAACTGTTAAAAAGGTTTGAAAACCATATATTTCCTATGGTAAATTGCCTGTATTGGCTGTAAATGGACTTTTCCATCTATTATTTCAGTGGTTAAAAGCTTTCTAAATAAAACTTAATGTCTTAAATGCTTATGTGCTTAAAGGCCTTAAATGCTTGAACCCCGATAAATGCTGCTTGCAGCTTTAATTATTATTATTATTATTATTATTCCGCCGTAAAACGCATCGTGCAGCCCAAACCGTAAGAGCTGGAACTTTGAAACTTTGACAGATGGTAGTACAAAAATCGAGGAAAGGTTCAGAGATTATGACCCCGATTGGCCCATAGGTGGCGCTATAACAACCAAAAGCGCGAAACTGCTCATAACTCCTAGACCGTATGTCGTAGACTCAAGTGTCTTATATCATTGGAAAGCTGGACGCCTGACGAACAAAACGTATATCTCCGATTTCATTTCCGCCATGATAGATTTTCCGCCATTTTGAATTTTGTCAAAAATCTACTTTTGCGAACTAGTCCCTGGTTTTTTGCCCGATTGGAACCAAACTAGTGCAGAAATGTTCTCTGGAGACTGAATATCAATAATTATCGAAAAAAAGTGGAAATTTCGATTCACGGTCGCTAAGGGGCGCCAAAACGTACGTTGTGGGAGGGGCCTATTTTACTAAAATGGCTATAACTCCCGATGTAAATGAGGTATCTTCACCAAACTTGGTACACATGTGTATGAGCTTACTCTGGGGTCACAGTAAAAAAATCGCGACGATTGGCCTCATGGTGGCGCTATAAAATGAAAAAAACATAAAACAGGCTATAACCACCTGACCGTTAGTCCGATTGACTTGAAAATTGGTATGCAGTGTCTTGGTCCAAGGTGCCATGTATGTGTATGAGGACATTGGCGTATCTCAAAAAACATGGCCGCCATCGGCCAACGAAGTTTGAGCACCTATTAGACAAGGTTAACGGAGGCCGATCGGAACGAAACTCAATGGGCATGTTCGGCTCATGGCCCTAAAGGTCTGTAAGAATTTTGAAAGAAATCGGCCACTAGTTGGCGCTAACGAGTTTTACGGCTCTGTAATCACGTGGTGTTACAAATATCCACACAATATGCATATCATTTGATAGATCTCCTCATCCTGAACAACTTTGCCTCAAGAACCATTGCTGTCAATCAAACTGTTCATTAATTATTCATTAATATGTTAAAAACCTACTTTTGCGAACTAGTCCTAGGTTTTTTGCCCGATCGGAACCAGACCAGTCTAGGACAATTCTCTGGACTCTCTAGATCAATAATTATCAAAAAAAAGTTGAACTTTTGCATTTGGATGGCTGTAATAGGGTAATTTATAAAATGGGCGTGTCAAAATACATTAAAAAGCCTATAAATCCTAAATAAAAACTCAGAACTTCACAAAAATTGGTCAGCATATGTGACATAACATCATTAACAAGCATGAAAAATTCTATGGAGATCGGACGATAGGTGGCGCTATAACTGTTAAAAAGCTTTAAAATCATATATTTCCTATGGTAAACTGCCTGTATTGGCTGTAAATGGTCTTTTCCATCTCTGATCATATAATTTTCATATCATAATGTTCAAAACTAGTGCAATACAATTCTCTGGACTCACTAGATCAATAATTGTCAGAAAAAGTTGAACTACTTCATTTGGATAGCTATAATAGGTTCACTTCAAAATCTGGCCTTTACCAAGTGTCCCCGAAAGCCTATATCTCTTTAATCAATGCTCAGACCTTCTTAAAAACAAGTCAGAACGTGTGAAATATCACCCTGAACAAGCATGAAAATTTTCAGACAGATCGGACAAAATTTGCCTCTATAACAGTTAAAAAGGTGAAAATGATATGAATTAATGGCATGTTAAGCCAATAAGTGGTATTTTACTGCCCCCTGCTGTTTAAAATAGTCATTTTCTCATATTGGTATTGGTATCAGCCATGGTAAATCATGATAAATGATGGTGTGTGTGTGTGTGTGTGTGTGTGTGTGTGGTACAAATATAACAAAGGTTTTATTTTCCAACATGAAAACAAACATAACAGAGTGCTAGTGCACAAACAATAACCGACAATGATAATGGATGAGAGGGGAACTTAAATACACAGATCAAGACAAGGACAACAGGTGACGGTTATGATGATGAGGAGCAGGTGATGATGAGGAGGGTGATGAGGAGCAGGTGCAGGTGATGACGACAGATGGTGAATGTGATGAAGACAGAAGGTGAATGTGATGAAGGTGAATGTGACACCAATATCACTGAAACATTGTGTGTGTGTGTGTGTGTGTGTGTGTGTGTGTGTGTGTGTGTGTGTGTGTGTGTGTGTGTGTGTGTGTGTGTGTGTGTGTGTGAGCATTATTGTGTGTAGCATATGTAGCAAGTATGCATTATTGAGTTAACATGGAAACACTGGTTTGCTTTAGTGCAGAAAACTGGTCAAAATCATGAGGTTTAAAGTGAAAGTGAGCCAATAAGTGGTCTTCTACTGCCCTCTGCTGGCCATTCTACTTATTAATTAAATTTTTCCACATGTGCTTGCATTTATACTTGAATACACACTAAAAAAATCACTTATATAGCAATAACTATTATAACACAATCATATTTTGTCAGTGTTAATCACTTTATTTGCACTGACACTTCAAATAATTGCTAGTAATGTGATAAATCAGGCTAGAAACATGGTAAATCAAAGTAAATAATACTAGATTGTCGTTTATCTCCTGGTAAATAATACTAGAACGTGGTATATCATGGTAAATCATGATTAACTATGCTGTGTGTGTGTGTGTGTGTGTGTGTGTGTGTGTGTGTGTGTGTGTGTGTGTAAGCATGCATTGAGTTAACATGGAAAAACTGGTTTGCTTTAGTGCAGAAAACTGGTTTAAAGTGAAAGTGAGCCAATAAGTGGTCTTCTAGTGCCCTCTGCTGGCCATTCTACTTAATAATGAAATATTTTACATGTGCTTTTGCATTCATACTTGGACACACACTAAAAATCACGTATATAACTAACTATTATAACACAATAATATTTTGTCAGTGTTCATCACCTCATTTGCACTGACACTTCACATAATTGCTAGTAATGTGGTTAATCATGCTAGAAACATTGTAAATCATAGTAAATAATACTGAAATGAGGTGTATCAAGGTAAATCATGCTAGAATCCTAATAAATCATTCTGGAACATGGTATATGATAGTAAATCATGCTAGAATCATATTAAATAATTCTAGAATGTGGCAAATCGTTGTGGGAGGAGCCTATTTTACTCAAATGGCTATAACTCAAGAAGTAAATGAGATATCTTCACCAAACTCAGTACACATGTGTATGGGTTCAATTTGAGGTCACAGTAAACAATTTTATGGAGATCGGACCATAGGTGGCGCTATAACTGTTAAAAAGCTTTAAAACCATATATATCCCATGGCAATTTGCCTGTATTGGCTGTAAATGGTCTTTTCCATCTATTATGTCTGTGGTTACATGCTTGCTAAATAAATCTTAATGACTTTTGATGCTTTTGTGCTTAAATGCCTTAAAGGCCTTAACTGCTTGAACCCCGATAAATGCTGCTTGTTATTAGGGGTTCAAGCACGAAGTGCTGAAACCCTATTGTAATTGTACTGATTTTTATTATTATTATTATTTTTCTTCTCCGCTAAAACGCATCGTGCAGCCCAAACCGTAAGAGCTGGAGCTTTGAAACTTTGCCAGATGGTAGTACAAAAATCGAGGAGAGGTTATCAAATTATGAGCCCGATTGGCCCATAGGTGGCGCTATAGCAACCAAAAGCGCGAAACTGCTCATAACTCCTAGACCGTAAGTCATAGACTCAAGTGTCTTATATCAGTGGAAAGCAGGACGCCTGACGAACAAAACGTATATCTCCGATTTTATTTCCGCCATGATAGATTTTCCGCCATTTTGAATTTTGTCGAAAACCTACTTTTGCGAACTAGTCCCTGGTTTTTTGCCCGATCGGAACCAAACCAGTGCAGAATTGTTCTGTGGAGTCTGAAGATCAATAATTATCGAAAAAAAGTTGAAATTTCGATTCACGGTCGCTAGGGGGTGCAAAATTAACGTTGTGGGAGGAGCCTATTTTACTAAAATGGCTATAACTCAAGAAGTAATTCAGTAAACTTCACCAAACTTGCTAAACGTGTGTAAGAGGTCAATTTGAGGTCACAGTAAAAAAATTGCGTCGATTGGCCACATGGTGGCGCTATAAAACAAAAAAAACGTATATACACCTGCCCGTTAGTCCGATTGACTTGAAATTTGGTATGCAGTGTCTTGGCCCAAGGGGCCATGTATGTCTAAAAGGATATTGGCGTATCTCGAAAAACATGGCCGCCATTGGCCAATGAGTTTTGAGCACCTATTAAAAGAAGGTTAACGAAGTGCGATCGGAACGAAACTCGGTGGGCATGTTCGGCTCAAGCCCCTAGAGGTCTGTAAGAATTTTGAAAGAAATCGGCCACTAGTTGGCGCTAACGAGTTTTAAGGCTCGGTAATCACGTGGTGTAACAAATTTCGTCACAAAATGCATATCATTTGATAGACCTCCTCATGTTGAACAACTTTGCCTCAAGAACCATTAATGTCAATCAAACCGTTCAATAAATATTTACGAATATGTTAAAAACCTACTTTTGCGAACTAGTCCTAGGTTTTTTGCCCGATCGGAACCAGACCAGTCTAGGACAATTCTCTGGACACTCTAGATCAATAATTATCAAAAAAAAGTTAAACTTTTGCATTAGGATGGCTGTAATAGGGTTATTTATAAAAGGGGCGTGGCAAAATGCACTAAAAAGCCTATAAACCCTAAATGAAAACTCAGAACTTCACAAAAATTGGTGAGCATATGTGACATAACATCATTAACAAGCATGCAAAATTTTATGGAGATCGGACCAAAGATAGCACTATAACAGTCAAAAGGCTTTAAAACCATATATTTCCTATGGTAAATTGCCTGTATTGGCTGTAAATGGACTTTTCCATCTATTATTTCAGTGGTTAAAAGCTTTCTAAATAAAACTTAATGTCTTAAATGCTTATGTGCTTAAAGGCCTTAAATGCTTGAACCCCGATAAATGCTGCTTGCAGCTTTAATTATTATTATTATTATTCCGCCGTAAAACGCATCGTGCAGCCCAAACCGTAAGGGCTAGAGCTTTGAAACTTTGCCAGATGGTAGTACAAAAATCGAGGAGAGGTTATCAAATTATGACCTCGATTGGCCCATAGGTGGCGCTATAACAACCAAAAGCGCGAAAGTGGTCATAACTCCTGGACCGTATGTCGTAGACACAAGTGTCTTATATCATTGGAAAGCTGGTCGTCTGACGAACAAAACGTATATCTCCGATTTCATTTCAGTCATGATAGATTTTCCGCCATTTTGAATTTTGTCGAAAACCTACTTTTGCGAACTAGTCCCTGGTTTTTTGCTCGATCGGAACCAAACCAGTGCTTAATTGTTCTCTGGAGACTGAAGATCAATAATTATCGAAAAAAAGTTGAAATTTCGATTCAGGGTCGCTAGGGGGCGCAAAATTAACGTTGTGGGCGGAGCCTATTTTACTAAAATGGCTATAACTCCAGAAGTAAATGAGGTATTTTCACCAAACTTGGTACACGTATGTAAGAGGTCAATCTGAGGACACGGTAAAAAAATCGCGGCGATTGGCCACATGGTGGCGCTATAACATGAAAAAAACATAAAACAGGCTATAACCACCTGACCGTTAGTCCGATTGACTTGAAAATTGGTATGCAGTGTCTTGGTCCAAGGTGCCATGTATGTCTATGAGGACATTGGTGTATCTCAAAAAACATGGCCGCCATTGGCCAATGAAGTTGAGCACCTATTAGACAAGGTTAACGGAGGCCGATCGGAACGAAACTCGGTGGGCATGTTCGACTCATGGCCCTAGAGGTCTGTAAGAATTTTGAAAGAAATCGGCCACTAGTTGGCGCTAACGAGTTTTATGGCTCTGTAATCACGTGGTGTTAGATATATTGTCACAAAATGCATATCATTTGATAGATCTGCTCATGCTGAACAACTTTGCCTCTAGAACCATTGCTGTCAATCAAACCGTTCATTAAATATTCATGAATATGTTAAAAACCTACTTTTGCGAACTAGTCCCTGGTTTTTCGCCCGATCGGAACCAGACCAGTCTAGGACAATTCTATGGACTCTCTAGATCAATAATTATCAAAAAAAAGTTGAACTTTTGTATTTGTATGGCTGTAATAGGGTCATTTATAAAATGGGTGTGGCAAAATACACTCAAAAGCCTATAAATCCTAAATGAAAACTCAGAACTTCACAAAAATTGGTGAGCATATGTGTCATAACATCACAAACAAGCTTGCAAAATTTTATGGAGATTGGACAATAGTTGGCGCTATAACTGTTAAAAAGCTTTAAAACCATATATTTCCTATGGTAAACTGCCTGTATTGGCTGTAAATGGTCTTTTCCATGTCTGATCATATAATTTTCATATCATAATGTTCAAAACTAGTGCAATACAATTCTCTGGACTCACTAGATCAATAATTGTCAGAAAAAGTTGAACTACTTCATTTGGATAGCTATAATAGGTTCACTTCAAAATCTGGCCTTTACCAAGTGTCCCCGAAAGCCTATATCTCTTTAATCAATGCTCAGACCTTCTTAAAAACAAGTCAGAACGTGTGAAATATCACCCTGAACAAGCATGAAAATTTTCAGACAGATCGGACAAAATTTGCCTCTATAACAGTTAAAAAGGTGAAAATGATATGATTTAATGGCATGTTAAGCCAATAAGTGGTATTTTACTGCCCCCTGCTGTTTAAAATAGTCATTTTCTCATATTGGTATTGGTATCAGCCATGGTAAATCATGATAAATGATGGTGTGTGTGTGTGTGTGTGTGTGTGTGTGTGTGTGTGTGTGTGTGTGTGTGTGTGTGTGTGTGTGTGTGTGTGTGTGTGTGGTACAAATATAACAAAGGTTTTATTTTCCAACATGAAAACAAACATAACAGAGTGCTAGTGCACAAACAATAACCGACAATGATAATGGATGAGAGGGGAACTTAAATACACAGATCAAGACAAGGACAACAGGTGACGGTTATGATGATGAGGAGCAGGTGATGATGAGGAGGGTGATGAGGAGCAGGTGCAGGTGATGACGACAGATGGTGAATGTGATGAAGACAGAAGGTGAATGTGATGAAGGTGAATGTGACACCAATATCACTGAAACATTTGTGTGTGTGTGTGTGTGTGTGTGTGTGTGTGTGTGTGTGTGTGTGTGTGTGTGTGTAGCATTATTGTGTGTAGCATATGTAGCAATTATGCATTATTGAGTTAACATGGAAACACTGGTTTGCTTTAGTGCAGAAAACTGGTCAAAATCATGAGGTTTAAAGTGAAAGTGAGCCAATAAGTGGTCTTCTACTGCCCTCTGCTGGCCATTCTACTTATTAATTAATTTTTTCCACATGTGCTTGCATTTATACTTGAATACACACTAAAAATCACTTATATAGCAATAACTATTATAACACAATCATATTTTGTCAGTGTTAATCACTTTATTTGCACTGACACTTCAAATAATTGCTAGTAATGTGGTAAATCATGGTAAATCATGGTTAACTATGCTCTGTGTGTGTGTGTGTGTGTGTGTGTGTGTGTGTGTGTGTGTGTGTGTGTGTGCGTGTGTGTGTGTGTGTGTAAGCATGCATTGAGTTAACATGGATAAACTGGTTTGCTTTAGTGCAGAAAACTGGTTTAAAGTGAAAGTGAGCCAATAAGTGGTCTTCTACTGCCCTCTGCTGGCCATTCTACTTATTAATGAAATATTTCAACATGTGCTTGCATTCATACTTGAATACACACAAAAAAAATCACTTATATAGCAATAACTATTATAACACAATCATATTTTGTCAGTGTTAATCACTTTATTTGCACTGACACTTCAAATAATTGCTAGTAATGTGATAAATCAGGCTAGAAACATGGTAAATCAAAGTAAATAATACTAGATTGTCGTTTATCTCCTGGTAAATAATACTAGAACGTGGTATATCATGGTAAATCATGGTTAACTATGCTGTGTGTGTATGTGTGTGTGTGTGTGTGTGTGTGTATGTGTGTGTGTGTGTGTGTGTGTGTGTGTGTGTGTGTGTGTGTGTTGTGTGTGTGTGTGTGTGTGTGTGTGTGTGTGTGTGTGTGTGTGTGTGTGTGTGTGTGTGTGTGTGTGTGTGTGTAAGCATGCATTGAGTTAACATGGAAAAACTGGTTTGCTTTAGTGCAGAAAACTGGTTTAAAGTGAAAGTGAGCCAATAAGTGGTCTTCTACTGCCCTCTGCTGGCCATTCTACTTAATAATGAAATATTTTACATGTGCTTTTGCATTCATACTTGGACACACACTAAAAATCACGTATATAACTAACTATTATAACACAATAATATTTTGTCAGTGTTCATCACCTCATTTGCACTGACACTTCACATATTTGCTAGTAATGTGGTTAATCATGCTAGAAACATTGTAAATCATAGTAAATAATACTGAAATGAGGTGTATCAAGGTAAATCATGCTAGAATCCTAATAAATCATTCTGGAACATGGTATATGATAGTAAATCATGCTAGAATCATATTAAATAATTCTAGAATGTGGCAAATCGTTGTGGGAGGAGCCTATTTTACTCAAATGGCTATAACTCAAGAAGTAAATGAGATATCTTCACCAAACTCAGTACACATGTGTATGGGTTCAATTTGAGGTCACAGTAAACAATTCTATGGAGATCGGAGCATAGGTGGCGCTATAACTGTTAAAAAGCTTTAAAACCATATATACCCCATGGCAAATTGCCTGTATTGGCTGTAAATGGTCTTTTCCATCTATTATGTCAGTGGTTACATGCTTGCTAAATAAATCTTAATAACTTTTGATGCTTTTGTGCTTAAATGCCTTAAAGGCCTTAACTGCTTGAACCCCGATAAATGCTGCTTGCAGCTTTAATTATTATTATTATTATTATTATTCCGCCGTAAAACGCATCGTGCAGCCCAAACCGTAAGAGCTGGAACTTTGAAACTTTGACAGATGGTAGTACAAAAATCGAGGAAAGGTTCAGAGATTATGAGCCCGATTGGCCCATAGGTGGCGCTATAACAACCAAAAGCGCGAAACTGCTCATAACTCCTAGACCGTATGTCGTAGACTCAAGTGTCTTATATCATTGGAAAGCTGGACGCCTGACGAACAAAACGTATATCTCCGATTTCATTTCCGCCATGATAGATTTTCCGCCATTTTGAATTTTGTCAAAAATCTACTTTTGCGAACTAGTCCCTGGTTTTTTGCCCGATTGGAACCAAACTAGTGCAGAAATGTTCTCTGGAGACTGAATATCAATAATTATCGAAAAAAAGTGGAAATTTCGATTCACGGTCGCTAAGGGGCGCCAAAACGTACGTTGTGGGAGGGGCCTATTTTACTAAAATGGCTATAACTCCCGATGTAAATGAGGTATCTTCACCAAACTTGGTACACATGTGTATGAGCTTACTCTGGGGTCACAGTAAAAAAATCGCGACGATTGGCCTCATGGTGGCGCTATAAAATGAAAAAAACATAAAACAGGCTATAACCACCTGACCGTTAGTCCGATTGACTTGAAAATTGGTATGCAGTGTCTTGGTCCAAGGTGCCATGTATGTCTATGAGGACATTGGCGTATCTCAAAAAACATGGCCGCCATTGGCCAACGAAGTTTGAGCACCTATTAGACAAGGTTAACGGAGGCCGATCGGAACGAAACTCAATGGGCATGTTCGGCTCATGGCCCTAAAGGTCTGTAAGAATTTTGAAAGAAATCGGCCACTAGTTGGCGCTAACGAGTTTTACGGCTCTGTAATCACGTGGTGTTACAAATATCCACACAATATGCATATCATTTGATAGATCTCCTCATCCTGAACAACTTTGCCTCAAGAACCATTGCTGTCAATGAAACTGTTCATTAATTATTCATTAATATGTTAAAAACCTACTTTTGCGAACTAGTCCTAGGTTTTTTGCCCGATCGGAACCAGACCAGTCTAGGACAATTCTCTGGACTCTCTAGATCAATAATTATCAAAAAAAGTTGAACTTTTGCATTTGGATGGCTGTAATAGGGTAATTTATAAAATGGGCGTGTCAAAATACATTAAAAAGCCTATAAATCCTAAATAAAAACTCAGAACTTCACAAAAATTGGTCAGCATATGTGACATAACATCATTAACAAGCATGAAAAATTCTATGGAGATCGGACGATAGGTGGCGCTATAACTGTTAAAAAGCTTTAAAATCATATATTTCCTATGGTAAACTGCCTGTATTGGCTGTAAATGGTCTTTTCCATCTCTGATCATATAATTTTCATATCATAATGTTCAAAACTAGTGCAATACAATTCTCTGGACTCACTAGATCAATAATTGTCAGAAAAAGTTGAACTACTTCATTTGGATAGCTATAATAGGTTCACTTCAAAATCTGGCCTTTACCAAGTGTCCCCGAAAGCCTATATCTCTTTAATCAATGCTCAGACCTTCTTAAAAACAAGTCAGAACGTGTGAAATATCACCCTGAACAAGCATGAAAATTTTCAGACAGATTGGACAAAATTTGCCTCTATAACAGTTAAAAAGGTGAAAATGATATGAATTAATGGCATGTTAAGCCAATAAGTGGTATTTTACTGCCCCCTGCTGTTTAAAATAGTCATTTTCTCATATTGGTATTGGTATCAGCCATGGTAAATCATGATAAATGATGGTGTGTGTGTGTGTGTGTGTGTGTGTGTGTGTGTGTGTGTGTGTGTGTGTGTGTGTGTGTGTGTGTGTGGTACAAATATAACAAAGGTTTTATTTTCCAACATGAAAACAAACATAACAGAGTGCTAGTGCACAAACAATAACCGACAATGATAATGGATGAGAGGGGAACTTAAATACACAGATCAAGACAAGGACAACAGGTGACGGTTATGATGATGAGGAGCAGGTGATGATGAGGAGGGTGATGAGGAGCAGGTGATGATGAGGAGGGTGATGAGGAGCAGGTGCAGGTGATGACGACAGATGGTGAATGTGATGAAGACAGAAGGTGAATGTGATGAAGGTGAATGTGACACCAATATCACTGAAACATTTGTGTGTGTGTGTGTGTGTGTGTGTGTGTGTGTGTGTGTGTGTGTGTGTGTGTGTGTGTGTGTGTGTGTGTGTGTGTGTGTGTAGCATTATTGTGTGTAGCATATGTAGCAAGTATGCATTATTGAGTTAACATGGAAACACTGGTTTGCTTTAGTGCAGAAAACTGGTTTAAAGTGAAAGTGAGCCAATAAGTGGTCTTCTACTGCCCTCTGCTGGCCATTCTACTTATTAATGAAATATTTCAACATGTGCTTGCATTCATACTTGAATACACACTAAAAAAATCACTTATATAGCAATAACTATTATAACACAATCATATTTTGTCAGTGTTAACCACTTTATTTGCACTGACACTTCAAATAATTGCTAGTAATGTGATAAATCAGGCTAGAAACATGGTAAATCAAAGTAAATAATCCTAGATTGTCGTTTATCTCCTGGTAAATAATACTAGAACGTGGTATATCATGGTAAATCATGGTTAACTATGCTGTGTGTGTATGTGTGTGTGTGTGTGTGTTTGTGTGTGTGTGTGTGTGTGTGTGTGTGTGTGTGTGTGTGTGTGTAAGCATGCATTGAGTTAACATGGAAAAACTGGTTTGCTTTAGTGCAGAAAACTGGTTTAAAGTGAAAGTGAGCCAATAAGTGGTCTTCTACTGCCCTCTGCTGGCCATTCTACTTAATAATGAAATATTTTACATGTGCTTTTGCATTCATACTTGGACACACACTAAAAATCACGTATATAACTAACTATTATAACACAATAATATTTTGTCAGTGTTCATCACCTCATTTGCACTGACACTTCACATATTTGCTAGTAATGTGGTTAATCATGCTAGAAACATTGTAAATCATAGTAAATAATACTGAAATGAGGTGTATCAAGGTAAATCATGCTAGAATCCTAATAAATCATTCTGGAACATGGTATATGATAGTAAATCATGCTAGAATCATATTAAATAATTCTAGAATGTGGCAAATCGTTGTGGGAGGAGCCTATTTTACTCAAATGGCTATAACTCAAGAAGTAAATGAGATATCTTCACCAAACTCAGTACACATGTGTATGGGTTCAATTTGAGGTCACAGTAAACAATTCTATGGAGATCGGAGCATAGGTGGCGCTATAACTGTTAAAAAGCTTTAAAACCATATATATCCCATGGCAAATTGCCTGTATTGGCTGTAAATGGTCTTTTCCATCTATTATGTCAGTGGTTACATGCTTGCTAAATAAATCTTAATAACTTTTGATGCTTTTGTGCTTAAATGCCTTAAAGGCCTTAACTGCTTGAACCCCGATAAATGCTGCTTGCAGCTTTAATTATTATTATTATTATTATTATTATTATTATTATTATTCTGCCGTAAAACGCATCGTGCAGCCCAAACCGTAAGGGCTAGAGCTTTGAAACTTTGCCATATGGTAGTACAAAAATCGAGGAGAGGTTATCAAATTATGACCCCGATTGGCCCATAGGTGGCGCTATAGCAACCAAAAGTGCGAAACTGCTCATAACTCCTAGACCGTAAGTCATAGACTCAAGTGTCTTATATCATTGGAAAGCTGGACGCCTGACGAACAAAACGTATATCTCCGATTTTATTTCCGCCATGATAGATTTTCCGCCATTTTGAATTTTGTCGAAAATCTACTTTTGCGAACTAGTCCCTGGTTTTTTGCCCGATCGGAACCAAACCAGTGCAGAATTGTTCTCTGGAGTCTGAATATCAATAATTATCAAAAAAAAGTTGAAATTTCGATTCACGGTCGCTAGGGGGTGCAAAATTAACGTTGTGGGAGGAGCCTATTTTACTAAAATGGCTATAACTCCAGAAGTAAAAGAGGTATTTTAACCAAACCTGGTACACATGTGTAAGACGTCAATATGAGGTCACGGTAAAAAAATCGCGGCGATTGGCCACATGGTGGCGCTATAACATGAAAAAAACATAAAACAGGCTATAACCACCTGACCGTTAGTCCGATTGACTTGAAAATTGGTATGCAGTGTCTTGGTCCAAGGTGCCATGTATGTCTATGAGGACATTGGTGTATCTCAAAAAACATGGCCGCCATCGGCCAATGAAGTTTGAGCACCTATTAGACAAGGTTAACGGAGGCCTATCGGAACGAAACTCGGTGGGCATGTTCGACTCATGGCCCTAGAGGTCTGTAAGAATTTTAAAAGAAATCGGCCACTAGTTGGCGCTAACGAGTTTTATGGCTCTGTAATCACGTGGTGTTACACTTATTGTCACAAAATGCATACCATTTGATAGATCTCCTCTTGTTGAACAACTTTGCCTCAAGAACCATTGCTGTCAATCAAACCGTTCATTAAATATTCGTAATTATGTTAAAAACCTACTTTTGCGAACTAGTCCTAGGCTTTTCGCCCGATCAGAACCAAACGAGTCTAGGACAATTCTATGGACTCTCAAGATCAATAATTATCAAAAAAAAGTTGAACTTTTGCATTTTTCGCATGGGTATATTGGGTCATAAAGAAAATGGGCGTGGCAAAATGCACTCAAAAGCCTATAAATCCTAAACGAAAACTCAGAACTTCACGAAAATTGGTGAGCTTATGTGCCATAACATCATTAACAAGCATGCAAAATTTCATGGAGATCGGACTATAGATGGTGCTATAACTGTTAAAAAGCTTTAAAAAACACATATTTCCTATGGTAAATTGCCTGTATTGGCTGTAAATGGACTTTTTCATCTATTATTTCAGTGGTTAAAAGCTTTCTAAATAAATCTTAATGTCTTAAATGCTTATGTGCTTAAAGGCCTTAAATGCTTGAACCCCGATAAATGCTGCTTGCAGCTTTAATTAGGGGTTCAAGCATGAAATGCTGAAACCCTATTGTAATTGTGCTGATTTTTATTATTATTATTATTATTATTCCGCCCTAAAACGCATCGTGCAGCCCAAACCGTAAGAGCTGGAACCTTGAAACTTGGCCAAATGGTAGTCCTCAATTTGGGGAGAACCTATCAAAATATGACCCCGATTGGCCCATAGGTGGCGCTATAATGACCAAATTTACTACATTGCTCATAACTCCTAGACAGTTTGTCCTAGAGTCTCAATTTTAGCATCACTGTGATCCCTGGATCCAGACGGACAAAATGGCTATCTCCAAATTGCTCTACGAGCAAAAAAAAAATTCTATGGGCAATTTAGTGAAAAACCTACTTTTGCGAACTAGTCCTAGGTTTTTGGCCCAATCGGAACCAGACCAGTCTAGCACAGTTCTCTGGAGTCTCTAGATCAATAATTATCGGAAAAAAGTTGAACTTTTGCATTGGCCTGGCTGTAACAGGGTCATTTAGGAAAGGGGTGGGACAAAAAAACACTCAAAAGCCTATACAACCTAAGGGAAAACCCCAAACTTCACAAAAATCGATGAGCAGATGTGTCAGAACATGGTGAAGAAGCATGCCAAGTTTCGTGAAGATCGGACAATAGGTGGCGCTATAACTGTCCAAAACGTCTCTTCTTATTAGGGGTTCAAGCATGAAATGCTGAAACCCTATTGTAATTGTGCTGATTTTTATTAGGGGTTCAAGCACGAAGTGCTGAAACCCTATTGTAATTGTGCTGATTTTTATTATTATTATTATTATTATTATTCTGCCGTAAAACGCATCGTGCAGCCCAAACCGTAAGGGCTAGAGCTTTGAAACTTTGCCATATGGTAGTACAAAAATCGAGGAGAGGTTATCAAATTATGACCCCGATTGGCCCATAGGTGGCGCTATAGCAACCAAAAGCGCAAAACTGCTCATAACTCCTAGACCGTAAGTCATAGACTCAAGTGTCTTATATCATTGGAAAGCTGGACGCCTGACGAACAAAACGTATATCTCCGATTTTATTTCCGCCATGATAGATTTTCCGCCATTTTGAATTTTGTCAAAAATCTACTTTTGCGAACTAGTCCCTGGTTTTTTGCCCGATCGGAACCAAACCAGTGCAGAATTGTTCTCTGGAGTCTGAATATCAATAATTATCAAAAAAAAGTTGAAATTTCGATTCACGGTCGCTAGGGGGTGCAAAATTAACGTTGTGGGAGGAGCCTATTTTACTAAAATGGCTATAACTCCAGAAGTAAAAGAGGTATTTTCACCAAACTTGGTACACATGTGTAAGAGGTCAATCTGAGGTCACGGTAAAAAAATCGCGGAGATTGGCCACATGGTGGCGCTATAACATGAAAAAAACATAAAACAGGCTATAACCACCTGACCGTTAGTCCGATTGACTTGAAAATTGGTATGCAGTGTCTTGGTCCAAGGTGCCATGTATGTCTATGAGGACATTGGCGTATCTCAAAAAACATGGCCGCCATCGGCCAATGAAGTTTTAGCACCGATTAGACAAGGTTAACGGAGGCCGATCGGAACGAAACTCGATGGGCATGTTCGTCTTATGGCCCTAGAGGTCTGTAAGAATTTTGAAACAAATCGGCCACTAGTTGGCGCTAACGAGTTTTATGGCTCTGTAATCACGTGGTGTTACACTCATCCACACAATATGCATATCATTTGATAGATCTGCTCATGCTGAACAACTTTGCCTCAAGAACCATTGCTGTCAATCAAACCGTTCATTAAATATTCACGAATATGTCTAAAACCTACTTTTGCGAACTAGTCCTAGGTTTTTCACCCGATCGGAACCAGACCAGTCTAGGACAATTCTCTGGACTCTCTAGATCAATAATTATCAAAAAAAAGTTGAACTTTTGCATTTGGATGGCTGTAATAGGGTCATTTATAAAATGGGCGTGGCAAAATACAGTCAAAAGCCTATAAATCATAAATGAAAATGCAGAACTTCACAAAAATTGGTCAGCGTATGTGACATAACATCTTTAACAAGCATGCAAAATTTTATGGAGATCGGACGATAGGTGGCGCTGTAACTGTTAAAAAGCTTTAAAACCATATATTTCCTATGGTAAACTGCCTGTATTGGCTGTAAATGGTCTTTTCCATCTCTGATCATATAATTTTCATATCATAATGTTCAAAACTAGTGCAATACAATTATTTGGACTCACTAGATCAATAATTGTCAGAAAAAGTTGAACTACTTCATTTGGATAGCTATAATAGGTTCACTTCATAATGTAGCCTTTACCAAGTGTCCCCGAAAGCCTATATCTCTTTAATGAATTACTCAGACCTTCTTAAAAACAAGTCAGAACATGTGAAATATCACTCTAAACATGCATGAAAATTTTCAGACAGATCGGACAAAATTTGCCTCTATAACAGTTAAAAAGGTGAATATAATGGCATGTTAAGCCAATAAGTGGTATTTTACTGCCCCCTGCTGTTTAAAATAGGAATTTTGTCATATTGTTCTATAATTTATATTTAGACTTTATAAAATCCCTATTTTAACATTTACAATTACATTTAGTCAAAATCTATCTGTTAAAGTATTAGTACTGACAGTTTGATCACATCATATAGTTCAAATGTCTGTATCTACAACATAATGTGTGTGTGTAGTCTTAGGTTTCTGAATAAATTCTGAATCGTCTGATTAATAGCTTACAAAGACTTTGTGAAATGTTTATTGACCATTCAAATATATTTTCATAATGACATATCCCAATAGCATTGAAAAAACAACAACAACAACATTTGTCTTTGTGTGTGTGTGTGTGTGTGTGTGTGTGTGTGTGTGTGTGTGTGTGTGTGTGTGTGTGTGTAAGCATGCATTAAGTTAAAATGGTAAAACTGGTTTGCTTTTGTCACAGTTGTGTTCTGTCTGAGTATTGTTGTCTCTGATCACATGTCTTCCTTTGTTCTGTTTTCCCGCCACTCCTTGGTTTCCACGGTAACTGTCATTTAGTGCATCTGTCACACCTGTTTCCTCGTTAGTCTTGTCAGCTGTGTCTTGTTTCCCTGATCAGTTCTCCCATGTATTTAAGCCCTGAGTGTTGCCTTGTTCTTTGTCAGTTCTATGCTGTAATTAGAGTGTGTTGCTGCCTGTTCCGATATCCTGAGTTTAATTCCTATTAAACCTGCATCTTGTATGTTCATCCTTGTCTCCGCGTGCCTTCCTGCAACCATTCCGTGTTTAGCTTTAGTGGAGAAAACTGGTGAAAATAATGAAATTTAAAGTGAAACTGAGCCAATAAGTGGTCTTCTAGTGCCCTCTGCTGGCCATTCTACTTATTAATGAAGTCTTTTCACAGGTGATTTTGCGTCACTCTAGACACTTATAAAATCACTTATATAACAATAACTATTATAACAAAATCATATTTTGTCAGTGTTTATCACTTCATTTGCACTGACACTTCACGTGTTGTAAATCATGGTAAATCACGCTAGAAACATGGTAAATCATAGTAAATAAATCTAAAATGTGGTGTATCAAGGTAAATCATGCTAGAATCCTGATAAATCATTCTAGAACGTGGTATATTATGGTAAATCATGCTAGAACAGGGTAAATAATGGTAAACCATGGTAAATCATGCTAGAATGTGGTATATCATGGTAAATCATGCTAGAACATGGTAAATCAAGGTAAACTAAGATAAATTCATGGTAAACTATGCTAGAACAGGGTAAATCATGGTAAACCATGGTAAATCATGGTAAACCATGGTAAATCATGATAAACTATGGTAAATCATGCTACAGTGTGGTATATCATGGTAAATCATGCTAGAATATGGTAAATCAAGGTAAACTAAGATAAATTCATGGTCAACTATGCTAGAACAGGGTAAATCATGGTAAATCATGGTAAATCATGCTAAAACATGGTATTTTCCATCTATGATGTCAGTGGTTACCTGCTTGCTAAATAAAACTTGATGTCTTTTGATGTTTTTGTGCTTAAAGGCCTTAAAGGTCTTAACTGCTTGAACCCCGATAAATGCTGCTTGCAGCTTTAATTATTATTATTATTATTATTCCGCCCTAAAACGCATCGTGCAGCCCAAACCGTAAGAGCTGGAACCTTGAAACTTGGCCAAATGGTAGTCCTCAATTTGGGGAGAACCTATCAAAATATGACCCCGATTGGCCCATAGGTGGCGCTATAATGACCAAATTTACTACATTGCTCATAACTCCTAGACAGTTTGTCCTAGAGTCTCAATTTTAGCATCACTGTGATCCCTGGATCCAGACGGACAAAATGGCTATGAAGAAGCATGCCAAGTTTCGTGAAGATCGGACAATAGGTGGCGCTATAACTGTCCAAAACGTCTCTTCTTATTAGGGGTTCAAGCATGAAATGCTGAAACCCTATTGTAATTGTGCTGATTTTTAGGGGTTCAAGCACGAAGTGCTGAAACCCTATTGTAATTGTGCTGATTTTTATTATTATTATTAGGGGTTCAAGCACGAAGTGCTGAAACCCTATTGTAATTGTACTGATTTTTAGGGGTTCAAGCACGAAGTGCTGAAACCCTATTGTAATTGTGCTGATTTTTAGGGGTTCAAGCACTTCAGTGCTGAACACCTATTGTAATTGTTAATTTTCCCATGATGCAACATTCAGACATAAAACTGATCGGGCAGACCAAACCGTAAGTCGTGGAGACTTGAAACTTTGGGGGCTGATAGTACTCACACCGCCTACAGCGTCACCAAGGCCCGCCCCGATCGGCCTGACGGGGGCGCTACAGCGGGCAAAAGTACGAAACGGCTCATAACTCATCAACCGTGAGGCGTAGGCTCAAGTGTCTTATATCGCTGGAATCCTTGGCTCGAGGCGGACCAGATGCATGCCTCGGATTTGCTCGTCACCCTGGGAAAATTTTAGGGTATTTGGGGTTTTTCCAAAAACCTACTTTCGCGAACTAGTCCTAGGTTTTTGGCCCGACCGGAACCAAACCAGTGCGGCAAGATTCTCTGGAGTCTGATTGTCAATAATTATCAAAAAAAAGTGTAAATTTCGCTTCACGGTCCCTAAGGGCCGCCAAAATGTTCGAAGTGGGAGGAGCCCATTTTGCTTAATTGGCTATAACTCGTGAACGGAACGAGATTTTTGCACCAAACTCAGCACACGCATGTACGAGCTCATTCTGTGGTCACGTGAAAAAGGGCGCAGCGACTGGCCACTTGGTGGCGCTATAACTGTTAAAAGGGTGTCAAAATGATGTATTTCTATGGAAAAAACACATGAAATGGCTGAAAGCGGCCATCTTGCTGTCTGATTTGCATACAAGCTCACAAAATCGGGCATGCGCATGCGTCACGTGATCCTGAAGAAGCTTGAAAACTTTCATGGACGTCGGGCCATTGGTGGCGCTTTAACTGTCATAAAGGTGAGAAGGCCTCTGTATTACCCTATGCAAAATGACATTTAAATGACTGAAAAATGGGGGGAAAAGAGCAGAGCTTCACCAAATTAGCTGAGCACATGCGCCATATTATTCTAAAGAAGCGTGCAAACTTTTATGGAGATCGGGCCATCAGTGGGGGTGTCACAGTTTAAAAGGTAAAAAAAAAAATGCACCACATTTCCATGATAAATGAGCTAAAAGGGCAACAAACGTTCTTTTTCCTCTCCGAGGCACATGTTAGAAGGCTGGATAAAGTTTTTGGAACGCAGCAGCGCAGACGGCAAGCGCCTAGACCCTATAGTTTTTTTTTTAGAGGCCTTTTTGTGGCCCTTTTTTAGCCACTTATTAGGGGTTCAAGCACTTCAGTGCTGAACACCTATTGTAATTGTTAATTTTCCCATGATGCAACATTCAGACATAAAACTGATCGGGCAGACCAAACCGTAAGTCGTGGAGACTTGAAACTTTGGGGGCTGATAGTACTCACACCGCCTACAGCGTCACCAAGGCCCGCCCCGATCGGCCTGACGGGGGCGCTACAGCGGGCAAAAGTACGAAACGGCTCATAACTCATCAACCGTGAGGCGTAGGCTCAAGTGTCTTATATCGCTGGAATCCTTGGCTCGAGGCGGACCAGATGCATGCCTCGGATTTGCTCGTCACCCTGGGAAAATTTTAGGGTATTTGGGGTTTTTCCAAAAACCTACTTTCGCGAACTAGTCCTAGGTTTTTGGCCCGACCGGAACCAAACCAGTGCGGCAAGATTCTCTGGAGTCTGATTGTCAATAATTATCAAAAAAAAGTGTAAATTTCGCTTCACGGTCCCTAAGGGCCGCCAAAATGTTCGAAGTGGGAGGAGCCCATTTTGCTTAATTGGCTATAACTCGTGAACGGAACGAGATTTTTGCACCAAACTCAGCACACGCATGTACGAGCTCATTCTGTGGTCACGTGAAAAAGGGCGCAGCGACTGGCCACTTGGTGGCGCTATAACTGTTAAAAGGGTGTCAAAATGATGTATTTCTATGGAAAAAACACATGAAATGGCTGAAAGCGGCCATCTTGCTGTCTGATTTGCATACAAGCTCACAAAATCGGGCATGCGCATGCGTCACGTGATCCTGAAGAAGCTTGAAAACTTTCATGGACGTCGGGCCATTGGTGGCGCTTTAACTGTCATAAAGGTGAGAAGGCCTCTGTATTACCCTATGCAAAATGACATTTAAATGACTGAAAAATGGGGGGAAAAGAGCAGAGCTTCACCAAATTAGCTGAGCACATGCGCCATATTATTCTAAAGAAGCGTGCAAACTTTTATGGAGATCGGGCCATCAGTGGGGGTGTCACAGTTTAAAAGGTAAAAAAAAAAATGCACCACATTTCCATGATAAATGAGCTAAAAGGGCAACAAACGTTCTTTTTCCTCTCCGAGGCACATGTTAGAAGGCTGGATAAAGTTTTTGGAACGCAGCAGCGCAGACGGCAAGCGCCTAGACCCTATAGTTTTTTTTTTAGAGGCCTTTTTGTGGCCCTTTTTTAGCCACTTATTAGGGGTTCAAGCACTTCAGTGCTGAACACCTATTGTAATTGTTAATTTTCCCATGATGCAACATTCAGACATAAAACTGATCGGGCAGACCAAACCGTAAGTCGTGGAGACTTGAAACTTTGGGGGCTGATAGTACTCACACCGCCTACAGCGTCACCAAGGCCCGCCCCGATCGGCCTGACGGGGGCGCTACAGCGGGCAAAAGTACGAAACGGCTCATAACTCATCAACCGTGAGGCGTAGGCTCAAGTGTCTTATATCGCTGGAATCCTTGGCTCGAGGCGGACCAGATGCATGCCTCGGATTTGCTCGTCACCCTGGGAAAATTTTAGGGTATTTGGGGTTTTTCCAAAAACCTACTTTCGCGAACTAGTCCTAGGTTTTTGGCCCGACCGGAACCAAACCAGTGCGGCAAGATTCTCTGGAGTCTGATTGTCAATAATTATCAAAAAAAAGTGTAAATTTCGCTTCACGGTCCCTAAGGGCCGCCAAAATGTTCGAAGTGGGAGGAGCCCATTTTGCTTAATTGGCTATAACTCGTGAACGGAACGAGATTTTTGCACCAAACTCAGCACACGCATGTACGAGCTCATTCTGTGGTCACGTGAAAAAGGGCGCAGCGACTGGCCACTTGGTGGCGCTATAACTGTTAAAAGGGTGTCAAAATGATGTATTTCTATGGAAAAAACACATGAAATGGCTGAAAGCGGCCATCTTGCTGTCTGATTTGCATACAAGCTCACAAAATCGGGCATGCGCATGCGTCACGTGATCCTGAAGAAGCTTGAAAACTTTCATGGACGTCGGGCCATTGGTGGCGCTTTAACTGTCATAAAGGTGAGAAGGCCTCTGTATTACCCTATGCAAAATGACATTTAAATGACTGAAAAATGGGGGGAAAAGAGCAGAGCTTCACCAAATTAGCTGAGCACATGCGCCATATTATTCTAAAGAAGCGTGCAAACTTTTATGGAGATCGGGCCATCAGTGGGGGTGTCACAGTTTAAAAGGTAAAAAAAAAAATGCACCACATTTCCATGATAAATGAGCTAAAAGGGCAACAAACGTTCTTTTTCCTCTCCGAGGCACATGTTAGAAGGCTGGATAAAGTTTTTGGAACGCAGCAGCGCAGACGGCAAGCGCCTAGACCCTATAGTTTTTTTTTTAGAGGCCTTTTTGTGGCCCTTTTTTAGCCACTTATTAGGGGTTCAAGCACTTCAGTGCTGAACACCTATTGTAATTGTTAATTTTCCCATGATGCAACATTCAGACATAAAACTGATCGGGCAGACCAAACCGTAAGTCGTGGAGACTTGAAACTTTGGGGGCTGATAGTACTCACACCGCCTACAGCGTCACCAAGGCCCGCCCCGATCGGCCTGACGGGGGCGCTACAGCGGGCAAAAGTACGAAACGGCTCATAACTCATCAACCGTGAGGCGTAGGCTCAAGTGTCTTATATCGCTGGAATCCTTGGCTCGAGGCGGACCAGATGCATGCCTCGGATTTGCTCGTCACCCTGGGAAAATTTTAGGGTATTTGGGGTTTTTCCAAAAACCTACTTTCGCGAACTAGTCCTAGGTTTTTGGCCCGACCGGAACCAAACCAGTGCGGCAAGATTCTCTGGAGTCTGATTGTCAATAATTATCAAAAAAAAGTGTAAATTTCGCTTCACGGTCCCTAAGGGCCGCCAAAATGTTCGAAGTGGGAGGAGCCCATTTTGCTTAATTGGCTATAACTCGTGAACGGAACGAGATTTTTGCACCAAACTCAGCACACGCATGTACGAGCTCATTCTGTGGTCACGTGAAAAAGGGCGCAGCGACTGGCCACTTGGTGGCGCTATAACTGTTAAAAGGGTGTCAAAATGATGTATTTCTATGGAAAAAACACATGAAATGGCTGAAAGCGGCCATCTTGCTGTCTGATTTGCATACAAGCTCACAAAATCGGGCATGCGCATGCGTCACGTGATCCTGAAGAAGCTTGAAAACTTTCATGGACGTCGGGCCATTGGTGGCGCTTTAACTGTCATAAAGGTGAGAAGGCCTCTGTATTACCCTATGCAAAATGACATTTAAATGACTGAAAAATGGGGGGAAAAGAGCAGAGCTTCACCAAATTAGCTGAGCACATGCGCCATATTATTCTAAAGAAGCGTGCAAACTTTTATGGAGATCGGGCCATCAGTGGGGGTGTCACAGTTTAAAAGGTAAAAAAAAAAATGCACCACATTTCCATGATAAATGAGCTAAAAGGGCAACAAACGTTCTTTTTCCTCTCCGAGGCACATGTTAGAAGGCTGGATAAAGTTTTTGGAACGCAGCAGCGCAGACGGCAAGCGCCTAGACCCTATAGTTTTTTTTTTAGAGGCCTTTTTGTGGCCCTTTTTTAGCCACTTATTAGGGGTTCAAGCACTTCAGTGCTGAACACCTATTGTAATTGTTAATTTTCCCATGATGCAACATTCAGACATAAAACTGATCGGGCAGACCAAACCGTAAGTCGTGGAGACTTGAAACTTTGGGGGCTGATAGTACTCACACCGCCTACAGCGTCACCAAGGCCCGCCCCGATCGGCCTGACGGGGGCGCTACAGCGGGCAAAAGTACGAAACGGCTCATAACTCATCAACCGTGAGGCGTAGGCTCAAGTGTCTTATATCGCTGGAATCCTTGGCTCGAGGCGGACCAGATGCATGCCTCGGATTTGCTCGTCACCCTGGGAAAATTTTAGGGTATTTGGGGTTTTTCCAAAAACCTACTTTCGCGAACTAGTCCTAGGTTTTTGGCCCGACCGGAACCAAACCAGTGCGGCAAGATTCTCTGGAGTCTGATTGTCAATAATTATCAAAAAAAAGTGTAAATTTCGCTTCACGGTCCCTAAGGGCCGCCAAAATGTTCGAAGTGGGAGGAGCCCATTTTGCTTAATTGGCTATAACTCGTGAACGGAACGAGATTTTTGCACCAAACTCAGCACACGCATGTACGAGCTCATTCTGTGGTCACGTGAAAAAGGGCGCAGCGACTGGCCACTTGGTGGCGCTATAACTGTTAAAAGGGTGTCAAAATGATGTATTTCTATGGAAAAAACACATGAAATGGCTGAAAGCGGCCATCTTGCTGTCTGATTTGCATACAAGCTCACAAAATCGGGCATGCGCATGCGTCACGTGATCCTGAAGAAGCTTGAAAACTTTCATGGACGTCGGGCCATTGGTGGCGCTTTAACTGTCATAAAGGTGAGAAGGCCTCTGTATTACCCTATGCAAAATGACATTTAAATGACTGAAAAATGGGGGGAAAAGAGCAGAGCTTCACCAAATTAGCTGAGCACATGCGCCATATTATTCTAAAGAAGCGTGCAAACTTTTATGGAGATCGGGCCATCAGTGGGGGTGTCACAGTTTAAAAGGTAAAAAAAAAAATGCACCACATTTCCATGATAAATGAGCTAAAAGGGCAACAAACGTTCTTTTTCCTCTCCGAGGCACATGTTAGAAGGCTGGATAAAGTTTTTGGAACGCAGCAGCGCAGACGGCAAGCGCCTAGACCCTATAGTTTTTTTTTTAGAGGCCTTTTTGTGGCCCTTTTTTAGCCACTTATTAGGGGTTCAAGCACTTCAGTGCTGAACACCTATTGTAATTGTTAATTTTCCCATGATGCAACATTCAGACATAAAACTGATCGGGCAGACCAAACCGTAAGTCGTGGAGACTTGAAACTTTGGGGGCTGATAGTACTCACACCGCCTACAGCGTCACCAAGGCCCGCCCCGATCGGCCTGACGGGGGCGCTACAGCGGGCAAAAGTACGAAACGGCTCATAACTCATCAACCGTGAGGCGTAGGCTCAAGTGTCTTATATCGCTGGAATCCTTGGCTCGAGGCGGACCAGATGCATGCCTCGGATTTGCTCGTCACCCTGGGAAAATTTTAGGGTATTTGGGGTTTTTCCAAAAACCTACTTTCGCGAACTAGTCCTAGGTTTTTGGCCCGACCGGAACCAAACCAGTGCGGCAAGATTCTCTGGAGTCTGATTGTCAATAATTATCAAAAAAAAGTGTAAATTTCGCTTCACGGTCCCTAAGGGCCGCCAAAATGTTCGAAGTGGGAGGAGCCCATTTTGCTTAATTGGCTATAACTCGTGAACGGAACGAGATTTTTGCACCAAACTCAGCACACGCATGTACGAGCTCATTCTGTGGTCACGTGAAAAAGGGCGCAGCGACTGGCCACTTGGTGGCGCTATAACTGTTAAAAGGGTGTCAAAATGATGTATTTCTATGGAAAAAACACATGAAATGGCTGAAAGCGGCCATCTTGCTGTCTGATTTGCATACAAGCTCACAAAATCGGGCATGCGCATGCGTCACGTGATCCTGAAGAAGCTTGAAAACTTTCATGGACGTCGGGCCATTGGTGGCGCTTTAACTGTCATAAAGGTGAGAAGGCCTCTGTATTACCCTATGCAAAATGACATTTAAATGACTGAAAAATGGGGGGAAAAGAGCAGAGCTTCACCAAATTAGCTGAGCACATGCGCCATATTATTCTAAAGAAGCGTGCAAACTTTTATGGAGATCGGGCCATCAGTGGGGGTGTCACAGTTTAAAAGGTAAAAAAAAAAATGCACCACATTTCCATGATAAATGAGCTAAAAGGGCAACAAACGTTCTTTTTCCTCTCCGAGGCACATGTTAGAAGGCTGGATAAAGTTTTTGGAACGCAGCAGCGCAGACGGCAAGCGCCTAGACCCTATAGTTTTTTTTTTAGAGGCCTTTTTGTGGCCCTTTTTTAGCCACTTATTAGGGGTTCAAGCACTTCAGTGCTGAACACCTATTGTAATTGTTAATTTTCCCATGATGCAACATTCAGACATAAAACTGATCGGGCAGACCAAACCGTAAGTCGTGGAGACTTGAAACTTTGGGGGCTGATAGTACTCACACCGCCTACAGCGTCACCAAGGCCCGCCCCGATCGGCCTGACGGGGGCGCTACAGCGGGCAAAAGTACGAAACGGCTCATAACTCATCAACCGTGAGGCGTAGGCTCAAGTGTCTTATATCGCTGGAATCCTTGGCTCGAGGCGGACCAGATGCATGCCTCGGATTTGCTCGTCACCCTGGGAAAATTTTAGGGTATTTGGGGTTTTTCCAAAAACCTACTTTCGCGAACTAGTCCTAGGTTTTTGGCCCGACCGGAACCAAACCAGTGCGGCAAGATTCTCTGGAGTCTGATTGTCAATAATCATCAAAAAAAAGTGTAAATTTCGCTTCACGGTCCCTAAGGGCCGCCAAAATGTTCGAAGTGGGAGGAGCCCATTTTGCTTAATTGGCTATAACTCGTGAACGGAACGAGATTTTTGCACCAAACTCAGCACACGCATGTACGAGCTCATTCTGTGGTCACGTGAAAAAGGGCGCAGCGACTGGCCACTTGGTGGCGCTATAACTGTTAAAAGGGTGTCAAAATGATGTATTTCTATGGAAAAAACACATGAAATGGCTGAAAGCGGCCATCTTGCTGTCTGATTTGCATACAAGCTCACAAAATCGGGCATGCGCATGCGTCACGTGATCCTGAAGAAGCTTGAAAACTTTCATGGACGTCGGGCCATTGGTGGCGCTTTAACTGTCATAAAGGTGAGAAGGCCTCTGTATTACCCTATGCAAAATGACATTTAAATGACTGAAAAATGGGGGGAAAAGAGCAGAGCTTCACCAAATTAGCTGAGCACATGCGCCATATTATTCTAAAGAAGCGTGCAAACTTTTATGGAGATCGGGCCATCAGTGGGGGTGTCACAGTTTAAAAGGTAAAAAAAAAAATGCACCACATTTCCATGATAAATGAGCTAAAAGGGCAACAAACGTTCTTTTTCCTCTCCGAGGCACATGTTAGAAGGCTGGATAAAGTTTTTGGAACGCAGCAGCGCAGACGGCAAGCGCCTAGACCCTATAGTTTTTTTTTTAGAGGCCTTTTTGTGGCCCTTTTTTAGCCACTTATTAGGGGTTCAAGCACTTCAGTGCTGAACACCTATTGTAATTGTTAATTTTCCCATGATGCAACATTCAGACATAAAACTGATCGGGCAGACCAAACCGTAAGTCGTGGAGACTTGAAACTTTGGGGGCTGATAGTACTCACACCGCCTACAGCGTCACCAAGGCCCGCCCCGATCGGCCTGACGGGGGCGCTACAGCGGGCAAAAGTACGAAACGGCTCATAACTCATCAACCGTGAGGCGTAGGCTCAAGTGTCTTATATCGCTGGAATCCTTGGCTCGAGGCGGACCAGATGCATGCCTCGGATTTGCTCGTCACCCTGGGAAAATTTTAGGGTATTTGGGGTTTTTCCAAAAACCTACTTTCGCGAACTAGTCCTAGGTTTTTGGCCCGACCGGAACCAAACCAGTGCGGCAAGATTCTCTGGAGTCTGATTGTCAATAATTATCAAAAAAAAGTGTAAATTTCGCTTCACGGTCCCTAAGGGCCGCCAAAATGTTCGAAGTGGGAGGAGCCCATTTTGCTTAATTGGCTATAACTCGTGAACGGAACGAGATTTTTGCACCAAACTCAGCACACGCATGTACGAGCTCATTCTGTGGTCACGTGAAAAAGGGCGCAGCGACTGGCCACTTGGTGGCGCTATAACTGTTAAAAGGGTGTCAAAATGATGTATTTCTATGGAAAAAACACATGAAATGGCTGAAAGCGGCCATCTTGCTGTCTGATTTGCATACAAGCTCACAAAATCGGGCATGCGCATGCGTCACGTGATCCTGAAGAAGCTTGAAAACTTTCATGGACGTCGGGCCATTGGTGGCGCTTTAACTGTCATAAAGGTGAGAAGGCCTCTGTATTACCCTATGCAAAATGACATTTAAATGACTGAAAAATGGGGGGAAAAGAGCAGAGCTTCACCAAATTAGCTGAGCACATGCGCCATATTATTCTAAAGAAGCGTGCAAACTTTTATGGAGATCGGGCCATCAGTGGGGGTGTCACAGTTTAAAAGGTAAAAAAAAAAATGCACCACATTTCCATGATAAATGAGCTAAAAGGGCAACAAACGTTCTTTTTCCTCTCCGAGGCACATGTTAGAAGGCTGGATAAAGTTTTTGGAACGCAGCAGCGCAGACGGCAAGCGCCTAGACCCTATAGTTTTTTTTTTAGAGGCCTTTTTGTGGCCCTTTTTTAGCCACTTATTAGGGGTTCAAGCACTTCAGTGCTGAACACCTATTGTAATTGTTAATTTTCCCATGATGCAACATTCAGACATAAAACTGATCGGGCAGACCAAACCGTAAGTCGTGGAGACTTGAAACTTTGGGGGCTGATAGTACTCACACCGCCTACAGCGTCACCAAGGCCCGCCCCGATCGGCCTGACGGGGGCGCTACAGCGGGCAAAAGTACGAAACGGCTCATAACTCATCAACCGTGAGGCGTAGGCTCAAGTGTCTTATATCGCTGGAATCCTTGGCTCGAGGCGGACCAGATGCATGCCTCGGATTTGCTCGTCACCCTGGGAAAATTTTAGGGTATTTGGGGTTTTTCCAAAAACCTACTTTCGCGAACTAGTCCTAGGTTTTTGGCCCGACCGGAACCAAACCAGTGCGGCAAGATTCTCTGGAGTCTGATTGTCAATAATTATCAAAAAAAAGTGTAAATTTCGCTTCACGGTCCCTAAGGGCCGCCAAAATGTTCGAAGTGGGAGGAGCCCATTTTGCTTAATTGGCTATAACTCGTGAACGGAACGAGATTTTTGCACCAAACTCAGCACACGCATGTACGAGCTCATTCTGTGGTCACGTGAAAAAGGGCGCAGCGACTGGCCACTTGGTGGCGCTATAACTGTTAAAAGGGTGTCAAAATGATGTATTTCTATGGAAAAAACACATGAAATGGCTGAAAGCGGCCATCTTGCTGTCTGATTTGCATACAAGCTCACAAAATCGGGCATGCGCATGCGTCACGTGATCCTGAAGAAGCTTGAAAACTTTCATGGACGTCGGGCCATTGGTGGCGCTTTAACTGTCATAAAGGTGAGAAGGCCTCTGTATTACCCTATGCAAAATGACATTTAAATGACTGAAAAATGGGGGGAAAAGAGCAGAGCTTCACCAAATTAGCTGAGCACATGCGCCATATTATTCTAAAGAAGCGTGCAAACTTTTATGGAGATCGGGCCATCAGTGGGGGTGTCACAGTTTAAAAGGTAAAAAAAAAAATGCACCACATTTCCATGATAAATGAGCTAAAAGGGCAACAAACGTTCTTTTTCCTCTCCGAGGCACATGTTAGAAGGCTGGATAAAGTTTTTGGAACGCAGCAGCGCAGACGGCAAGCGCCTAGACCCTATAGTTTTTTTTTTAGAGGCCTTTTTGTGGCCCTTTTTTAGCCACTTATTAGGGGTTCAAGCACTTCAGTGCTGAACACCTATTGTAATTGTTAATTTTCCCATGATGCAACATTCAGACATAAAACTGATCGGGCAGACCAAACCGTAAGTCGTGGAGACTTGAAACTTTGGGGGCTGATAGTACTCACACCGCCTACAGCGTCACCAAGGCCCGCCCCGATCGGCCTGACGGGGGCGCTACAGCGGGCAAAAGTACGAAACGGCTCATAACTCATCAACCGTGAGGCGTAGGCTCAAGTGTCTTATATCGCTGGAATCCTTGGCTCGAGGCGGACCAGATGCATGCCTCGGATTTGCTCGTCACCCTGGGAAAATTTTAGGGTATTTGGGGTTTTTCCAAAAACCTACTTTCGCGAACTAGTCCTAGGTTTTTGGCCCGACCGGAACCAAACCAGTGCGGCAAGATTCTCTGGAGTCTGATTGTCAATAATTATCAAAAAAAAGTGTAAATTTCGCTTCACGGTCCCTAAGGGCCGCCAAAATGTTCGAAGTGGGAGGAGCCCATTTTGCTTAATTGGCTATAACTCGTGAACGGAACGAGATTTTTGCACCAAACTCAGCACACGCATGTACGAGCTCATTCTGTGGTCACGTGAAAAAGGGCGCAGCGACTGGCCACTTGGTGGCGCTATAACTGTTAAAAGGGTGTCAAAATGATGTATTTCTATGGAAAAAACACATGAAATGGCTGAAAGCGGCCATCTTGCTGTCTGATTTGCATACAAGCTCACAAAATCGGGCATGCGCATGCGTCACGTGATCCTGAAGAAGCTTGAAAACTTTCATGGACGTCGGGCCATTGGTGGCGCTTTAACTGTCATAAAGGTGAGAAGGCCTCTGTATTACCCTATGCAAAATGACATTTAAATGACTGAAAAATGGGGGGAAAAGAGCAGAGCTTCACCAAATTAGCTGAGCACATGCGCCATATTATTCTAAAGAAGCGTGCAAACTTTTATGGAGATCGGGCCATCAGTGGGGGTGTCACAGTTTAAAAGGTAAAAAAAAAAATGCACCACATTTCCATGATAAATGAGCTAAAAGGGCAACAAACGTTCTTTTTCCTCTCCGAGGCACATGTTAGAAGGCTGGATAAAGTTTTTGGAACGCAGCAGCGCAGACGGCAAGCGCCTAGACCCTATAGTTTTTTTTTTAGAGGCCTTTTTGTGGCCCTTTTTTAGCCACTTATTAGGGGTTCAAGCACTTCAGTGCTGAACACCTATTGTAATTGTTAATTTTCCCATGATGCAACATTCAGACATAAAACTGATCGGGCAGACCAAACCGTAAGTCGTGGAGACTTGAAACTTTGGGGGCTGATAGTACTCACACCGCCTACAGCGTCACCAAGGCCCGCCCCGATCGGCCTGACGGGGGCGCTACAGCGGGCAAAAGTACGAAACGGCTCATAACTCATCAACCGTGAGGCGTAGGCTCAAGTGTCTTATATCGCTGGAATCCTTGGCTCGAGGCGGACCAGATGCATGCCTCGGATTTGCTCGTCACCCTGGGAAAATTTTAGGGTATTTGGGGTTTTTCCAAAAACCTACTTTCGCGAACTAGTCCTAGGTTTTTGGCCCGACCGGAACCAAACCAGTGCGGCAAGATTCTCTGGAGTCTGATTGTCAATAATTATCAAAAAAAAGTGTAAATTTCGCTTCACGGTCCCTAAGGGCCGCCAAAATGTTCGAAGTGGGAGGAGCCCATTTTGCTTAATTGGCTATAACTCGTGAACGGAACGAGATTTTTGCACCAAACTCAGCACACGCATGTACGAGCTCATTCTGTGGTCACGTGAAAAAGGGCGCAGCGACTGGCCACTTGGTGGCGCTATAACTGTTAAAAGGGTGTCAAAATGATGTATTTCTATGGAAAAAACACATGAAATGGCTGAAAGCGGCCATCTTGCTGTCTGATTTGCATACAAGCTCACAAAATCGGGCATGCGCATGCGTCACGTGATCCTGAAGAAGCTTGAAAACTTTCATGGACGTCGGGCCATTGGTGGCGCTTTAACTGTCATAAAGGTGAGAAGGCCTCTGTATTACCCTATGCAAAATGACATTTAAATGACTGAAAAATGGGGGGAAAAGAGCAGAGCTTCACCAAATTAGCTGAGCACATGCGCCATATTATTCTAAAGAAGCGTGCAAACTTTTATGGAGATCGGGCCATCAGTGGGGGTGTCACAGTTTAAAAGGTAAAAAAAAAAATGCACCACATTTCCATGATAAATGAGCTAAAAGGGCAACAAACGTTCTTTTTCCTCTCCGAGGCACATGTTAGAAGGCTGGATAAAGTTTTTGGAACGCAGCAGCGCAGACGGCAAGCGCCTAGACCCTATAGTTTTTTTTTTAGAGGCCTTTTTGTGGCCCTTTTTTAGCCACTTATTAGGGGTTCAAGCACTTCAGTGCTGAACACCTATTGTAATTGTTAATTTTCCCATGATGCAACATTCAGACATAAAACTGATCGGGCAGACCAAACCGTAAGTCGTGGAGACTTGAAACTTTGGGGGCTGATAGTACTCACACCGCCTACAGCGTCACCAAGGCCCGCCCCGATCGGCCTGACGGGGGCGCTACAGCGGGCAAAAGTACGAAACGGCTCATAACTCATCAACCGTGAGGCGTAGGCTCAAGTGTCTTATATCGCTGGAATCCTTGGCTCGAGGCGGACCAGATGCATGCCTCGGATTTGCTCGTCACCCTGGGAAAATTTTAGGGTATTTGGGGTTTTTCCAAAAACCTACTTTCGCGAACTAGTCCTAGGTTTTTGGCCCGACCGGAACCAAACCAGTGCGGCAAGATTCTCTGGAGTCTGATTGTCAATAATTATCAAAAAAAAGTGTAAATTTCGCTTCACGGTCCCTAAGGGCCGCCAAAATGTTCGAAGTGGGAGGAGCCCATTTTGCTTAATTGGCTATAACTCGTGAACGGAACGAGATTTTTGCACCAAACTCAGCACACGCATGTACGAGCTCATTCTGTGGTCACGTGAAAAAGGGCGCAGCGACTGGCCACTTGGTGGCGCTATAACTGTTAAAAGGGTGTCAAAATGATGTATTTCTATGGAAAAAACACATGAAATGGCTGAAAGCGGCCATCTTGCTGTCTGATTTGCATACAAGCTCACAAAATCGGGCATGCGCATGCGTCACGTGATCCTGAAGAAGCTTGAAAACTTTCATGGACGTCGGGCCATTGGTGGCGCTTTAACTGTCATAAAGGTGAGAAGGCCTCTGTATTACCCTATGCAAAATGACATTTAAATGACTGAAAAATGGGGGGAAAAGAGCAGAGCTTCACCAAATTAGCTGAGCACATGCGCCATATTATTCTAAAGAAGCGTGCAAACTTTTATGGAGATCGGGCCATCAGTGGGGGTGTCACAGTTTAAAAGGTAAAAAAAAAAATGCACCACATTTCCATGATAAATGAGCTAAAAGGGCAACAAACGTTCTTTTTCCTCTCCGAGGCACATGTTAGAAGGCTGGATAAAGTTTTTGGAACGCAGCAGCGCAGACGGCAAGCGCCTAGACCCTATAGTTTTTTTTTTAGAGGCCTTTTTGTGGCCCTTTTTTAGCCACTTATTAGGGGTTCAAGCACTTCAGTGCTGAACACCTATTGTAATTGTTAATTTTCCCATGATGCAACATTCAGACATAAAACTGATCGGGCAGACCAAACCGTAAGTCGTGGAGACTTGAAACTTTGGGGGCTGATAGTACTCACACCGCCTACAGCGTCACCAAGGCCCGCCCCGATCGGCCTGACGGGGGCGCTACAGCGGGCAAAAGTACGAAACGGCTCATAACTCATCAACCGTGAGGCGTAGGCTCAAGTGTCTTATATCGCTGGAATCCTTGGCTCGAGGCGGACCAGATGCATGCCTCGGATTTGCTCGTCACCCTGGGAAAATTTTAGGGTATTTGGGGTTTTTCCAAAAACCTACTTTCGCGAACTAGTCCTAGGTTTTTGGCCCGACCGGAACCAAACCAGTGCGGCAAGATTCTCTGGAGTCTGATTGTCAATAATTATCAAAAAAAAGTGTAAATTTCGCTTCACGGTCCCTAAGGGCCGCCAAAATGTTCGAAGTGGGAGGAGCCCATTTTGCTTAATTGGCTATAACTCGTGAACGGAACGAGATTTTTGCACCAAACTCAGCACACGCATGTACGAGCTCATTCTGTGGTCACGTGAAAAAGGGCGCAGCGACTGGCCACTTGGT
Organism: Scardinius erythrophthalmus; assembly: GCF_964197995.2. Lineage (NCBI taxonomy): Eukaryota > Metazoa > Chordata > Actinopteri > Cypriniformes > Leuciscidae > Scardinius > Scardinius erythrophthalmus. The sequence goes on along the minus strand of NW_028296508.1, from coordinate 29,908 downwards.
GGCGCTATAACTGTTAAAAGGGTGTCAAAATGATGTATTTCTATGGAAAAAACACATGAAATGGCTGAAAGCGGCCATCTTGCTGTCTGATTTGCATACAAGCTCACAAAATCGGGCATGCGCATGCGTCACGTGATCCTGAAGAAGCTTGAAAACTTTCATGGACGTCGGGCCATTGGTGGCGCTTTAACTGTCATAAAGGTGAGAAGGCCTCTGTATTACCCTATGCAAAATGACATTTAAATGACTGAAAAATGGGGGGAAAAGAGCAGAGCTTCACCAAATTAGCTGAGCACATGCGCCATATTATTCTAAAGAAGCGTGCAAACTTTTATGGAGATCGGGCCATCAGTGGGGGTGTCACAGTTTAAAAGGTAAAAAAAAAAATGCACCACATTTCCATGATAAATGAGCTAAAAGGGCAACAAACGTTCTTTTTCCTCTCCGAGGCACATGTTAGAAGGCTGGATAAAGTTTTTGGAACGCAGCAGCGCAGACGGCAAGCGCCTAGACCCTATAGTTTTTTTTTTAGAGGCCTTTTTGTGGCCCTTTTTTAGCCACTTATTAGGGGTTCAAGCACTTCAGTGCTGAACACCTATTGTAATTGTTAATTTTCCCATGATGCAACATTCAGACATAAAACTGATCGGGCAGACCAAACCGTAAGTCGTGGAGACTTGAAACTTTGGGGGCTGATAGTACTCACACCGCCTACAGCGTCACCAAGGCCCGCCCCGATCGGCCTGACGGGGGCGCTACAGCGGGCAAAAGTACGAAACGGCTCATAACTCATCAACCGTGAGGCGTAGGCTCAAGTGTCTTATATCGCTGGAATCCTTGGCTCGAGGCGGACCAGATGCATGCCTCGGATTTGCTCGTCACCCTGGGAAAATTTTAGGGTATTTGGGGTTTTTCCAAAAACCTACTTTCGCGAACTAGTCCTAGGTTTTTGGCCCGACCGGAACCAAACCAGTGCGGCAAGATTCTCTGGAGTCTGATTGTCAATAATTATCAAAAAAAAGTGTAAATTTCGCTTCACGGTCCCTAAGGGCCGCCAAAATGTTCGAAGTGGGAGGAGCCCATTTTGCTTAATTGGCTATAACTCGTGAACGGAACGAGATTTTTGCACCAAACTCAGCACACGCATGTACGAGCTCATTCTGTGGTCACGTGAAAAAGGGCGCAGCGACTGGCCACTTGGTGGCGCTATAACTGTTAAAAGGGTGTCAAAATGATGTATTTCTATGGAAAAAACACATGAAATGGCTGAAAGCGGCCATCTTGCTGTCTGATTTGCATACAAGCTCACAAAATCGGGCATGCGCATGCGTCACGTGATCCTGAAGAAGCTTGAAAACTTTCATGGACGTCGGGCCATTGGTGGCGCTTTAACTGTCATAAAGGTGAGAAGGCCTCTGTATTACCCTATGCAAAATGACATTTAAATGACTGAAAAATGGGGGGAAAAGAGCAGAGCTTCACCAAATTAGCTGAGCACATGCGCCATATTATTCTAAAGAAGCGTGCAAACTTTTATGGAGATCGGGCCATCAGTGGGGGTGTCACAGTTTAAAAGGTAAAAAAAAAAATGCACCACATTTCCATGATAAATGAGCTAAAAGGGCAACAAACGTTCTTTTTCCTCTCCGAGGCACATGTTAGAAGGCTGGATAAAGTTTTTGGAACGCAGCAGCGCAGACGGCAAGCGCCTAGACCCTATAGTTTTTTTTTTAGAGGCCTTTTTGTGGCCCTTTTTTAGCCACTTATTAGGGGTTCAAGCACTTCAGTGCTGAACACCTATTGTAATTGTTAATTTTCCCATGATGCAACATTCAGACATAAAACTGATCGGGCAGACCAAACCGTAAGTCGTGGAGACTTGAAACTTTGGGGGCTGATAGTACTCACACCGCCTACAGCGTCACCAAGGCCCGCCCCGATCGGCCTGACGGGGGCGCTACAGCGGGCAAAAGTACGAAACGGCTCATAACTCATCAACCGTGAGGCGTAGGCTCAAGTGTCTTATATCGCTGGAATCCTTGGCTCGAGGCGGACCAGATGCATGCCTCGGATTTGCTCGTCACCCTGGGAAAATTTTAGGGTATTTGGGGTTTTTCCAAAAACCTACTTTCGCGAACTAGTCCTAGGTTTTTGGCCCGACCGGAACCAAACCAGTGCGGCAAGATTCTCTGGAGTCTGATTGTCAATAATTATCAAAAAAAAGTGTAAATTTCGCTTCACGGTCCCTAAGGGCCGCCAAAATGTTCGAAGTGGGAGGAGCCCATTTTGCTTAATTGGCTATAACTCGTGAACGGAACGAGATTTTTGCACCAAACTCAGCACACGCATGTACGAGCTCATTCTGTGGTCACGTGAAAAAGGGCGCAGCGACTGGCCACTTGGTGGCGCTATAACTGTTAAAAGGGTGTCAAAATGATGTATTTCTATGGAAAAAACACATGAAATGGCTGAAAGCGGCCATCTTGCTGTCTGATTTGCATACAAGCTCACAAAATCGGGCATGCGCATGCGTCACGTGATCCTGAAGAAGCTTGAAAACTTTCATGGACGTCGGGCCATTGGTGGCGCTTTAACTGTCATAAAGGTGAGAAGGCCTCTGTATTACCCTATGCAAAATGACATTTAAATGACTGAAAAATGGGGGGAAAAGAGCAGAGCTTCACCAAATTAGCTGAGCACATGCGCCATATTATTCTAAAGAAGCGTGCAAACTTTTATGGAGATCGGGCCATCAGTGGGGGTGTCACAGTTTAAAAGGTAAAAAAAAAAATGCACCACATTTCCATGATAAATGAGCTAAAAGGGCAACAAACGTTCTTTTTCCTCTCCGAGGCACATGTTAGAAGGCTGGATAAAGTTTTTGGAACGCAGCAGCGCAGACGGCAAGCGCCTAGACCCTATAGTTTTTTTTTTAGAGGCCTTTTTGTGGCCCTTTTTTAGCCACTTATTAGGGGTTCAAGCACTTCAGTGCTGAACACCTATTGTAATTGTTAATTTTCCCATGATGCAACATTCAGACATAAAACTGATCGGGCAGACCAAACCGTAAGTCGTGGAGACTTGAAACTTTGGGGGCTGATAGTACTCACACCGCCTACAGCGTCACCAAGGCCCGCCCCGATCGGCCTGACGGGGGCGCTACAGCGGGCAAAAGTACGAAACGGCTCATAACTCATCAACCGTGAGGCGTAGGCTCAAGTGTCTTATATCGCTGGAATCCTTGGCTCGAGGCGGACCAGATGCATGCCTCGGATTTGCTCGTCACCCTGGGAAAATTTTAGGGTATTTGGGGTTTTTCCAAAAACCTACTTTCGCGAACTAGTCCTAGGTTTTTGGCCCGACCGGAACCAAACCAGTGCGGCAAGATTCTCTGGAGTCTGATTGTCAATAATTATCAAAAAAAAGTGTAAATTTCGCTTCACGGTCCCTAAGGGCCGCCAAAATGTTCGAAGTGGGAGGAGCCCATTTTGCTTAATTGGCTATAACTCGTGAACGGAACGAGATTTTTGCACCAAACTCAGCACACGCATGTACGAGCTCATTCTGTGGTCACGTGAAAAAGGGCGCAGCGACTGGCCACTTGGTGGCGCTATAACTGTTAAAAGGGTGTCAAAATGATGTATTTCTATGGAAAAAACACATGAAATGGCTGAAAGCGGCCATCTTGCTGTCTGATTTGCATACAAGCTCACAAAATCGGGCATGCGCATGCGTCACGTGATCCTGAAGAAGCTTGAAAACTTTCATGGACGTCGGGCCATTGGTGGCGCTTTAACTGTCATAAAGGTGAGAAGGCCTCTGTATTACCCTATGCAAAATGACATTTAAATGACTGAAAAATGGGGGGAAAAGAGCAGAGCTTCACCAAATTAGCTGAGCACATGCGCCATATTATTCTAAAGAAGCGTGCAAACTTTTATGGAGATCGGGCCATCAGTGGGGGTGTCACAGTTTAAAAGGTAAAAAAAAAAATGCACCACATTTCCATGATAAATGAGCTAAAAGGGCAACAAACGTTCTTTTTCCTCTCCGAGGCACATGTTAGAAGGCTGGATAAAGTTTTTGGAACGCAGCAGCGCAGACGGCAAGCGCCTAGACCCTATAGTTTTTTTTTTAGAGGCCTTTTTGTGGCCCTTTTTTAGCCACTTATTAGGGGTTCAAGCACTTCAGTGCTGAACACCTATTGTAATTGTTAATTTTCCCATGATGCAACATTCAGACATAAAACTGATCGGGCAGACCAAACCGTAAGTCGTGGAGACTTGAAACTTTGGGGGCTGATAGTACTCACACCGCCTACAGCGTCACCAAGGCCCGCCCCGATCGGCCTGACGGGGGCGCTACAGCGGGCAAAAGTACGAAACGGCTCATAACTCATCAACCGTGAGGCGTAGGCTCAAGTGTCTTATATCGCTGGAATCCTTGGCTCGAGGCGGACCAGATGCATGCCTCGGATTTGCTCGTCACCCTGGGAAAATTTTAGGGTATTTGGGGTTTTTCCAAAAACCTACTTTCGCGAACTAGTCCTAGGTTTTTGGCCCGACCGGAACCAAACCAGTGCGGCAAGATTCTCTGGAGTCTGATTGTCAATAATTATCAAAAAAAAGTGTAAATTTCGCTTCACGGTCCCTAAGGGCCGCCAAAATGTTCGAAGTGGGAGGAGCCCATTTTGCTTAATTGGCTATAACTCGTGAACGGAACGAGATTTTTGCACCAAACTCAGCACACGCATGTACGAGCTCATTCTGTGGTCACGTGAAAAAGGGCGCAGCGACTGGCCACTTGGTGGCGCTATAACTGTTAAAAGGGTGTCAAAATGATGTATTTCTATGGAAAAAACACATGAAATGGCTGAAAGCGGCCATCTTGCTGTCTGATTTGCATACAAGCTCACAAAATCGGGCATGCGCATGCGTCACGTGATCCTGAAGAAGCTTGAAAACTTTCATGGACGTCGGGCCATTGGTGGCGCTTTAACTGTCATAAAGGTGAGAAGGCCTCTGTATTACCCTATGCAAAATGACATTTAAATGACTGAAAAATGGGGGGAAAAGAGCAGAGCTTCACCAAATTAGCTGAGCACATGCGCCATATTATTCTAAAGAAGCGTGCAAACTTTTATGGAGATCGGGCCATCAGTGGGGGTGTCACAGTTTAAAAGGTAAAAAAAAAAATGCACCACATTTCCATGATAAATGAGCTAAAAGGGCAACAAACGTTCTTTTTCCTCTCCGAGGCACATGTTAGAAGGCTGGATAAAGTTTTTGGAACGCAGCAGCGCAGACGGCAAGCGCCTAGACCCTATAGTTTTTTTTTTAGAGGCCTTTTTGTGGCCCTTTTTTAGCCACTTATTAGGGGTTCAAGCACTTCAGTGCTGAACACCTATTGTAATTGTTAATTTTCCCATGATGCAACATTCAGACATAAAACTGATCGGGCAGACCAAACCGTAAGTCGTGGAGACTTGAAACTTTGGGGGCTGATAGTACTCACACCGCCTACAGCGTCACCAAGGCCCGCCCCGATCGGCCTGACGGGGGCGCTACAGCGGGCAAAAGTACGAAACGGCTCATAACTCATCAACCGTGAGGCGTAGGCTCAAGTGTCTTATATCGCTGGAATCCTTGGCTCGAGGCGGACCAGATGCATGCCTCGGATTTGCTCGTCACCCTGGGAAAATTTTAGGGTATTTGGGGTTTTTCCAAAAACCTACTTTCGCGAACTAGTCCTAGGTTTTTGGCCCGACCGGAACCAAACCAGTGCGGCAAGATTCTCTGGAGTCTGATTGTCAATAATTATCAAAAAAAAGTGTAAATTTCGCTTCACGGTCCCTAAGGGCCGCCAAAATGTTCGAAGTGGGAGGAGCCCATTTTGCTTAATTGGCTATAACTCGTGAACGGAACGAGATTTTTGCACCAAACTCAGCACACGCATGTACGAGCTCATTCTGTGGTCACGTGAAAAAGGGCGCAGCGACTGGCCACTTGGTGGCGCTATAACTGTTAAAAGGGTGTCAAAATGATGTATTTCTATGGAAAAAACACATGAAATGGCTGAAAGCGGCCATCTTGCTGTCTGATTTGCATACAAGCTCACAAAATCGGGCATGCGCATGCGTCACGTGATCCTGAAGAAGCTTGAAAACTTTCATGGACGTCGGGCCATTGGTGGCGCTTTAACTGTCATAAAGGTGAGAAGGCCTCTGTATTACCCTATGCAAAATGACATTTAAATGACTGAAAAATGGGGGGAAAAGAGCAGAGCTTCACCAAATTAGCTGAGCACATGCGCCATATTATTCTAAAGAAGCGTGCAAACTTTTATGGAGATCGGGCCATCAGTGGGGGTGTCACAGTTTAAAAGGTAAAAAAAAAAATGCACCACATTTCCATGATAAATGAGCTAAAAGGGCAACAAACGTTCTTTTTCCTCTCCGAGGCACATGTTAGAAGGCTGGATAAAGTTTTTGGAACGCAGCAGCGCAGACGGCAAGCGCCTAGACCCTATAGTTTTTTTTTTAGAGGCCTTTTTGTGGCCCTTTTTTAGCCACTTATTAGGGGTTCAAGCACTTCAGTGCTGAACACCTATTGTAATTGTTAATTTTCCCATGATGCAACATTCAGACATAAAACTGATCGGGCAGACCAAACCGTAAGTCGTGGAGACTTGAAACTTTGGGGGCTGATAGTACTCACACCGCCTACAGCGTCACCAAGGCCCGCCCCGATCGGCCTGACGGGGGCGCTACAGCGGGCAAAAGTACGAAACGGCTCATAACTCATCAACCGTGAGGCGTAGGCTCAAGTGTCTTATATCGCTGGAATCCTTGGCTCGAGGCGGACCAGATGCATGCCTCGGATTTGCTCGTCACCCTGGGAAAATTTTAGGGTATTTGGGGTTTTTCCAAAAACCTACTTTCGCGAACTAGTCCTAGGTTTTTGGCCCGACCGGAACCAAACCAGTGCGGCAAGATTCTCTGGAGTCTGATTGTCAATAATTATCAAAAAAAAGTGTAAATTTCGCTTCACGGTCCCTAAGGGCCGCCAAAATGTTCGAAGTGGGAGGAGCCCATTTTGCTTAATTGGCTATAACTCGTGAACGGAACGAGATTTTTGCACCAAACTCAGCACACGCATGTACGAGCTCATTCTGTGGTCACGTGAAAAAGGGCGCAGCGACTGGCCACTTGGTGGCGCTATAACTGTTAAAAGGGTGTCAAAATGATGTATTTCTATGGAAAAAACACATGAAATGGCTGAAAGCGGCCATCTTGCTGTCTGATTTGCATACAAGCTCACAAAATCGGGCATGCGCATGCGTCACGTGATCCTGAAGAAGCTTGAAAACTTTCATGGACGTCGGGCCATTGGTGGCGCTTTAACTGTCATAAAGGTGAGAAGGCCTCTGTATTACCCTATGCAAAATGACATTTAAATGACTGAAAAATGGGGGGAAAAGAGCAGAGCTTCACCAAATTAGCTGAGCACATGCGCCATATTATTCTAAAGAAGCGTGCAAACTTTTATGGAGATCGGGCCATCAGTGGGGGTGTCACAGTTTAAAAGGTAAAAAAAAAAATGCACCACATTTCCATGATAAATGAGCTAAAAGGGCAACAAACGTTCTTTTTCCTCTCCGAGGCACATGTTAGAAGGCTGGATAAAGTTTTTGGAACGCAGCAGCGCAGACGGCAAGCGCCTAGACCCTATAGTTTTTTTTTTAGAGGCCTTTTTGTGGCCCTTTTTTAGCCACTTATTAGGGGTTCAAGCACTTCAGTGCTGAACACCTATTGTAATTGTTAATTTTCCCATGATGCAACATTCAGACATAAAACTGATCGGGCAGACCAAACCGTAAGTCGTGGAGACTTGAAACTTTGGGGGCTGATAGTACTCACACCGCCTACAGCGTCACCAAGGCCCGCCCCGATCGGCCTGACGGGGGCGCTACAGCGGGCAAAAGTACGAAACGGCTCATAACTCATCAACCGTGAGGCGTAGGCTCAAGTGTCTTATATCGCTGGAATCCTTGGCTCGAGGCGGACCAGATGCATGCCTCGGATTTGCTCGTCACCCTGGGAAAATTTTAGGGTATTTGGGGTTTTTCCAAAAACCTACTTTCGCGAACTAGTCCTAGGTTTTTGGCCCGACCGGAACCAAACCAGTGCGGCAAGATTCTCTGGAGTCTGATTGTCAATAATTATCAAAAAAAAGTGTAAATTTCGCTTCACGGTCCCTAAGGGCCGCCAAAATGTTCGAAGTGGGAGGAGCCCATTTTGCTTAATTGGCTATAACTCGTGAACGGAACGAGATTTTTGCACCAAACTCAGCACACGCATGTACGAGCTCATTCTGTGGTCACGTGAAAAAGGGCGCAGCGACTGGCCACTTGGTGGCGCTATAACTGTTAAAAGGGTGTCAAAATGATGTATTTCTATGGAAAAAACACATGAAATGGCTGAAAGCGGCCATCTTGCTGTCTGATTTGCATACAAGCTCACAAAATCGGGCATGCGCATGCGTCACGTGATCCTGAAGAAGCTTGAAAACTTTCATGGACGTCGGGCCATTGGTGGCGCTTTAACTGTCATAAAGGTGAGAAGGCCTCTGTATTACCCTATGCAAAATGACATTTAAATGACTGAAAAATGGGGGGAAAAGAGCAGAGCTTCACCAAATTAGCTGAGCACATGCGCCATATTATTCTAAAGAAGCGTGCAAACTTTTATGGAGATCGGGCCATCAGTGGGGGTGTCACAGTTTAAAAGGTAAAAAAAAAAATGCACCACATTTCCATGATAAATGAGCTAAAAGGGCAACAAACGTTCTTTTTCCTCTCCGAGGCACATGTTAGAAGGCTGGATAAAGTTTTTGGAACGCAGCAGCGCAGACGGCAAGCGCCTAGACCCTATAGTTTTTTTTTTAGAGGCCTTTTTGTGGCCCTTTTTTAGCCACTTATTAGGGGTTCAAGCACTTCAGTGCTGAACACCTATTGTAATTGTTAATTTTCCCATGATGCAACATTCAGACATAAAACTGATCGGGCAGACCAAACCGTAAGTCGTGGAGACTTGAAACTTTGGGGGCTGATAGTACTCACACCGCCTACAGCGTCACCAAGGCCCGCCCCGATCGGCCTGACGGGGGCGCTACAGCGGGCAAAAGTACGAAACGGCTCATAACTCATCAACCGTGAGGCGTAGGCTCAAGTGTCTTATATCGCTGGAATCCTTGGCTCGAGGCGGACCAGATGCATGCCTCGGATTTGCTCGTCACCCTGGGAAAATTTTAGGGTATTTGGGGTTTTTCCAAAAACCTACTTTCGCGAACTAGTCCTAGGTTTTTGGCCCGACCGGAACCAAACCAGTGCGGCAAGATTCTCTGGAGTCTGATTGTCAATAATTATCAAAAAAAAGTGTAAATTTCGCTTCACGGTCCCTAAGGGCCGCCAAAATGTTCGAAGTGGGAGGAGCCCATTTTGCTTAATTGGCTATAACTCGTGAACGGAACGAGATTTTTGCACCAAACTCAGCACACGCATGTACGAGCTCATTCTGTGGTCACGTGAAAAAGGGCGCAGCGACTGGCCACTTGGTGGCGCTATAACTGTTAAAAGGGTGTCAAAATGATGTATTTCTATGGAAAAAACACATGAAATGGCTGAAAGCGGCCATCTTGCTGTCTGATTTGCATACAAGCTCACAAAATCGGGCATGCGCATGCGTCACGTGATCCTGAAGAAGCTTGAAAACTTTCATGGACGTCGGGCCATTGGTGGCGCTTTAACTGTCATAAAGGTGAGAAGGCCTCTGTATTACCCTATGCAAAATGACATTTAAATGACTGAAAAATGGGGGGAAAAGAGCAGAGCTTCACCAAATTAGCTGAGCACATGCGCCATATTATTCTAAAGAAGCGTGCAAACTTTTATGGAGATCGGGCCATCAGTGGGGGTGTCACAGTTTAAAAGGTAAAAAAAAAAATGCACCACATTTCCATGATAAATGAGCTAAAAGGGCAACAAACGTTCTTTTTCCTCTCCGAGGCACATGTTAGAAGGCTGGATAAAGTTTTTGGAACGCAGCAGCGCAGACGGCAAGCGCCTAGACCCTATAGTTTTTTTTTTAGAGGCCTTTTTGTGGCCCTTTTTTAGCCACTTATTAGGGGTTCAAGCACTTCAGTGCTGAACACCTATTGTAATTGTTAATTTTCCCATGATGCAACATTCAGACATAAAACTGATCGGGCAGACCAAACCGTAAGTCGTGGAGACTTGAAACTTTGGGGGCTGATAGTACTCACACCGCCTACAGCGTCACCAAGGCCCGCCCCGATCGGCCTGACGGGGGCGCTACAGCGGGCAAAAGTACGAAACGGCTCATAACTCATCAACCGTGAGGCGTAGGCTCAAGTGTCTTATATCGCTGGAATCCTTGGCTCGAGGCGGACCAGATGCATGCCTCGGATTTGCTCGTCACCCTGGGAAAATTTTAGGGTATTTGGGGTTTTTCCAAAAACCTACTTTCGCGAACTAGTCCTAGGTTTTTGGCCCGACCGGAACCAAACCAGTGCGGCAAGATTCTCTGGAGTCTGATTGTCAATAATTATCAAAAAAAAGTGTAAATTTCGCTTCACGGTCCCTAAGGGCCGCCAAAATGTTCGAAGTGGGAGGAGCCCATTTTGCTTAATTGGCTATAACTCGTGAACGGAACGAGATTTTTGCACCAAACTCAGCACACGCATGTACGAGCTCATTCTGTGGTCACGTGAAAAAGGGCGCAGCGACTGGCCACTTGGTGGCGCTATAACTGTTAAAAGGGTGTCAAAATGATGTATTTCTATGGAAAAAACACATGAAATGGCTGAAAGCGGCCATCTTGCTGTCTGATTTGCATACAAGCTCACAAAATCGGGCATGCGCATGCGTCACGTGATCCTGAAGAAGCTTGAAAACTTTCATGGACGTCGGGCCATTGGTGGCGCTTTAACTGTCATAAAGGTGAGAAGGCCTCTGTATTACCCTATGCAAAATGACATTTAAATGACTGAAAAATGGGGGGAAAAGAGCAGAGCTTCACCAAATTAGCTGAGCACATGCGCCATATTATTCTAAAGAAGCGTGCAAACTTTTATGGAGATCGGGCCATCAGTGGGGGTGTCACAGTTTAAAAGGTAAAAAAAAAAATGCACCACATTTCCATGATAAATGAGCTAAAAGGGCAACAAACGTTCTTTTTCCTCTCCGAGGCACATGTTAGAAGGCTGGATAAAGTTTTTGGAACGCAGCAGCGCAGACGGCAAGCGCCTAGACCCTATAGTTTTTTTTTTAGAGGCCTTTTTGTGGCCCTTTTTTAGCCACTTATTAGGGGTTCAAGCACTTCAGTGCTGAACACCTATTGTAATTGTTAATTTTCCCATGATGCAACATTCAGACATAAAACTGATCGGGCAGACCAAACCGTAAGTCGTGGAGACTTGAAACTTTGGGGGCTGATAGTACTCACACCGCCTACAGCGTCACCAAGGCCCGCCCCGATCGGCCTGACGGGGGCGCTACAGCGGGCAAAAGTACGAAACGGCTCATAACTCATCAACCGTGAGGCGTAGGCTCAAGTGTCTTATATCGCTGGAATCCTTGGCTCGAGGCGGACCAGATGCATGCCTCGGATTTGCTCGTCACCCTGGGAAAATTTTAGGGTATTTGGGGTTTTTCCAAAAACCTACTTTCGCGAACTAGTCCTAGGTTTTTGGCCCGACCGGAACCAAACCAGTGCGGCAAGATTCTCTGGAGTCTGATTGTCAATAATTATCAAAAAAAAGTGTAAATTTCGCTTCACGGTCCCTAAGGGCCGCCAAAATGTTCGAAGTGGGAGGAGCCCATTTTGCTTAATTGGCTATAACTCGTGAACGGAACGAGATTTTTGCACCAAACTCAGCACACGCATGTACGAGCTCATTCTGTGGTCACGTGAAAAAGGGCGCAGCGACTGGCCACTTGGTGGCGCTATAACTGTTAAAAGGGTGTCAAAATGATGTATTTCTATGGAAAAAACACATGAAATGGCTGAAAGCGGCCATCTTGCTGTCTGATTTGCATACAAGCTCACAAAATCGGGTATGCGCATGCGTCACGTGATCCTGAAGAAGCTTGAAAACTTTCATGGACGTCGGGCCATTGGTGGCGCTTTAACTGTCATAAAGGTGAGAAGGCCTCTGTATTACCCTATGCAAAATGACATTTAAATGACTGAAAAATGGGGGGAAAAGAGCAGAGCTTCACCAAATTAGCTGAGCACATGCGCCATATTATTCTAAAGAAGCGTGCAAACTTTTATGGAGATCGGGCCATCAGTGGGGGTGTCACAGTTTAAAAGGTAAAAAAAAAAATGCACCACATTTCCATGATAAATGAGCTAAAAGGGCAACAAACGTTCTTTTTCCTCTCCGAGGCACATGTTAGAAGGCTGGATAAAGTTTTTGGAACGCAGCAGCGCAGACGGCAAGCGCCTAGACCCTATAGTTTTTTTTTTAGAGGCCTTTTTGTGGCCCTTTTTTAGCCACTTATTAGGGGTTCAAGCACTTCAGTGCTGAACACCTATTGTAATTGTTAATTTTCCCATGATGCAACATTCAGACATAAAACTGATCGGGCAGACCAAACCGTAAGTCGTGGAGACTTGAAACTTTGGGGGCTGATAGTACTCACACCGCCTACAGCGTCACCAAGGCCCGCCCCGATCGGCCTGACGGGGGCGCTACAGCGGGCAAAAGTACGAAACGGCTCATAACTCATCAACCGTGAGGCGTAGGCTCAAGTGTCTTATATCGCTGGAATCCTTGGCTCGAGGCGGACCAGATGCATGCCTCGGATTTGCTCGTCACCCTGGGAAAATTTTAGGGTATTTGGGGTTTTTCCAAAAACCTACTTTCGCGAACTAGTCCTAGGTTTTTGGCCCGACCGGAACCAAACCAGTGCGGCAAGATTCTCTGGAGTCTGATTGTCAATAATTATCAAAAAAAAGTGTAAATTTCGCTTCACGGTCCCTAAGGGCCGCCAAAATGTTCGAAGTGGGAGGAGCCCATTTTGCTTAATTGGCTATAACTCGTGAACGGAACGAGATTTTTGCACCAAACTCAGCACACGCATGTACGAGCTCATTCTGTGGTCACGTGAAAAAGGGCGCAGCGACTGGCCACTTGGTGGCGCTATAACTGTTAAAAGGGTGTCAAAATGATGTATTTCTATGGAAAAAACACATGAAATGGCTGAAAGCGGCCATCTTGCTGTCTGATTTGCATACAAGCTCACAAAATCGGGCATGCGCATGCGTCACGTGATCCTGAAGAAGCTTGAAAACTTTCATGGACGTCGGGCCATTGGTGGCGCTTTAACTGTCATAAAGGTGAGAAGGCCTCTGTATTACCCTATGCAAAATGACATTTAAATGACTGAAAAATGGGGGGAAAAGAGCAGAGCTTCACCAAATTAGCTGAGCACATGCGCCATATTATTCTAAAGAAGCGTGCAAACTTTTATGGAGATCGGGCCATCAGTGGGGGTGTCACAGTTTAAAAGGTAAAAAAAAAAATGCACCACATTTCCATGATAAATGAGCTAAAAGGGCAACAAACGTTCTTTTTCCTCTCCGAGGCACATGTTAGAAGGCTGGATAAAGTTTTTGGAACGCAGCAGCGCAGACGGCAAGCGCCTAGACCCTATAGTTTTTTTTTTAGAGGCCTTTTTGTGGCCCTTTTTTAGCCACTTATTAGGGGTTCAAGCACTTCAGTGCTGAACACCTATTGTAATTGTTAATTTTCCCATGATGCAACATTCAGACATAAAACTGATCGGGCAGACCAAACCGTAAGTCGTGGAGACTTGAAACTTTGGGGGCTGATAGTACTCACACCGCCTACAGCGTCACCAAGGCCCGCCCCGATCGGCCTGACGGGGGCGCTACAGCGGGCAAAAGTACGAAACGGCTCATAACTCATCAACCGTGAGGCGTAGGCTCAAGTGTCTTATATCGCTGGAATCCTTGGCTCGAGGCGGACCAGATGCATGCCTCGGATTTGCTCGTCACCCTGGGAAAATTTTAGGGTATTTGGGGTTTTTCCAAAAACCTACTTTCGCGAACTAGTCCTAGGTTTTTGGCCCGACCGGAACCAAACCAGTGCGGCAAGATTCTCTGGAGTCTGATTGTCAATAATTATCAAAAAAAAGTGTAAATTTCGCTTCACGGTCCCTAAGGGCCGCCAAAATGTTCGAAGTGGGAGGAGCCCATTTTGCTTAATTGGCTATAACTCGTGAACGGAACGAGATTTTTGCACCAAACTCAGCACACGCATGTACGAGCTCATTCTGTGGTCACGTGAAAAAGGGCGCAGCGACTGGCCACTTGGTGGCGCTATAACTGTTAAAAGGGTGTCAAAATGATGTATTTCTATGGAAAAAACACATGAAATGGCTGAAAGCGGCCATCTTGCTGTCTGATTTGCATACAAGCTCACAAAATCGGGCATGCGCATGCGTCACGTGATCCTGAAGAAGCTTGAAAACTTTCATGGACGTCGGGCCATTGGTGGCGCTTTAACTGTCATAAAGGTGAGAAGGCCTCTGTATTACCCTATGCAAAATGACATTTAAATGACTGAAAAATGGGGGGAAAAGAGCAGAGCTTCACCAAATTAGCTGAGCACATGCGCCATATTATTCTAAAGAAGCGTGCAAACTTTTATGGAGATCGGGCCATCAGTGGGGGTGTCACAGTTTAAAAGGTAAAAAAAAAAATGCACCACATTTCCATGATAAATGAGCTAAAAGGGCAACAAACGTTCTTTTTCCTCTCCGAGGCACATGTTAGAAGGCTGGATAAAGTTTTTGGAACGCAGCAGCGCAGACGGCAAGCGCCTAGACCCTATAGTTTTTTTTTTAGAGGCCTTTTTGTGGCCCTTTTTTAGCCACTTATTAGGGGTTCAAGCACTTCAGTGCTGAACACCTATTGTAATTGTTAATTTTCCCATGATGCAACATTCAGACATAAAACTGATCGGGCAGACCAAACCGTAAGTCGTGGAGACTTGAAACTTTGGGGGCTGATAGTACTCACACCGCCTACAGCGTCACCAAGGCCCGCCCCGATCGGCCTGACGGGGGCGCTACAGCGGGCAAAAGTACGAAACGGCTCATAACTCATCAACCGTGAGGCGTAGGCTCAAGTGTCTTATATCGCTGGAATCCTTGGCTCGAGGCGGACCAGATGCATGCCTCGGATTTGCTCGTCACCCTGGGAAAATTTTAGGGTATTTGGGGTTTTTCCAAAAACCTACTTTCGCGAACTAGTCCTAGGTTTTTGGCCCGACCGGAACCAAACCAGTGCGGCAAGATTCTCTGGAGTCTGATTGTCAATAATTATCAAAAAAAAGTGTAAATTTCGCTTCACGGTCCCTAAGGGCCGCCAAAATGTTCGAAGTGGGAGGAGCCCATTTTGCTTAATTGGCTATAACTCGTGAACGGAACGAGATTTTTGCACCAAACTCAGCACACGCATGTACGAGCTCATTCTGTGGTCACGTGAAAAAGGGCGCAGCGACTGGCCACTTGGTGGCGCTATAACTGTTAAAAGGGTGTCAAAATGATGTATTTCTATGGAAAAAACACATGAAATGGCTGAAAGCGGCCATCTTGCTGTCTGATTTGCATACAAGCTCACAAAATCGGGCATGCGCATGCGTCACGTGATCCTGAAGAAGCTTGAAAACTTTCATGGACGTCGGGCCATTGGTGGCGCTTTAACTGTCATAAAGGTGAGAAGGCCTCTGTATTACCCTATGCAAAATGACATTTAAATGACTGAAAAATGGGGGGAAAAGAGCAGAGCTTCACCAAATTAGCTGAGCACATGCGCCATATTATTCTAAAGAAGCGTGCAAACTTTTATGGAGATCGGGCCATCAGTGGGGGTGTCACAGTTTAAAAGGTAAAAAAAAAAATGCACCACATTTCCATGATAAATGAGCTAAAAGGGCAACAAACGTTCTTTTTCCTCTCCGAGGCACATGTTAGAAGGCTGGATAAAGTTTTTGGAACGCAGCAGCGCAGACGGCAAGCGCCTAGACCCTATAGTTTTTTTTTTAGAGGCCTTTTTGTGGCCCTTTTTTAGCCACTTATTAGGGGTTCAAGCACTTCAGTGCTGAACACCTATTGTAATTGTTAATTTTCCCATGATGCAACATTCAGACATAAAACTGATCGGGCAGACCAAACCGTAAGTCGTGGAGACTTGAAACTTTGGGGGCTGATAGTACTCACACCGCCTACAGCGTCACCAAGGCCCGCCCCGATCGGCCTGACGGGGGCGCTACAGCGGGCAAAAGTACGAAACGGCTCATAACTCATCAACCGTGAGGCGTAGGCTCAAGTGTCTTATATCGCTGGAATCCTTGGCTCGAGGCGGACCAGATGCATGCCTCGGATTTGCTCGTCACCCTGGGAAAATTTTAGGGTATTTGGGGTTTTTCCAAAAACCTACTTTCGCGAACTAGTCCTAGGTTTTTGGCCCGACCGGAACCAAACCAGTGCGGCAAGATTCTCTGGAGTCTGATTGTCAATAATTATCAAAAAAAAGTGTAAATTTCGCTTCACGGTCCCTAAGGGCCGCCAAAATGTTCGAAGTGGGAGGAGCCCATTTTGCTTAATTGGCTATAACTCGTGAACGGAACGAGATTTTTGCACCAAACTCAGCACACGCATGTACGAGCTCATTCTGTGGTCACGTGAAAAAGGGCGCAGCGACTGGCCACTTGGTGGCGCTATAACTGTTAAAAGGGTGTCAAAATGATGTATTTCTATGGAAAAAACACATGAAATGGCTGAAAGCGGCCATCTTGCTGTCTGATTTGCATACAAGCTCACAAAATCGGGCATGCGCATGCGTCACGTGATCCTGAAGAAGCTTGAAAACTTTCATGGACGTCGGGCCATTGGTGGCGCTTTAACTGTCATAAAGGTGAGAAGGCCTCTGTATTACCCTATGCAAAATGACATTTAAATGACTGAAAAATGGGGGGAAAAGAGCAGAGCTTCACCAAATTAGCTGAGCACATGCGCCATATTATTCTAAAGAAGCGTGCAAACTTTTATGGAGATCGGGCCATCAGTGGGGGTGTCACAGTTTAAAAGGTAAAAAAAAAAATGCACCACATTTCCATGATAAATGAGCTAAAAGGGCAACAAACGTTCTTTTTCCTCTCCGAGGCACATGTTAGAAGGCTGGATAAAGTTTTTGGAACGCAGCAGCGCAGACGGCAAGCGCCTAGACCCTATAGTTTTTTTTTTAGAGGCCTTTTTGTGGCCCTTTTTTAGCCACTTATTAGGGGTTCAAGCACTTCAGTGCTGAACACCTATTGTAATTGTTAATTTTCCCATGATGCAACATTCAGACATAAAACTGATCGGGCAGACCAAACCGTAAGTCGTGGAGACTTGAAACTTTGGGGGCTGATAGTACTCACACCGCCTACAGCGTCACCAAGGCCCGCCCCGATCGGCCTGACGGGGGCGCTACAGCGGGCAAAAGTACGAAACGGCTCATAACTCATCAACCGTGAGGCGTAGGCTCAAGTGTCTTATATCGCTGGAATCCTTGGCTCGAGGCGGACCAGATGCATGCCTCGGATTTGCTCGTCACCCTGGGAAAATTTTAGGGTATTTGGGGTTTTTCCAAAAACCTACTTTCGCGAACTAGTCCTAGGTTTTTGGCCCGACCGGAACCAAACCAGTGCGGCAAGATTCTCTGGAGTCTGATTGTCAATAATTATCAAAAAAAAGTGTAAATTTCGCTTCACGGTCCCTAAGGGCCGCCAAAATGTTCGAAGTGGGAGGAGCCCATTTTGCTTAATTGGCTATAACTCGTGAACGGAACGAGATTTTTGCACCAAACTCAGCACACGCATGTACGAGCTCATTCTGTGGTCACGTGAAAAAGGGCGCAGCGACTGGCCACTTGGTGGCGCTATAACTGTTAAAAGGGTGTCAAAATGATGTATTTCTATGGAAAAAACACATGAAATGGCTGAAAGCGGCCATCTTGCTGTCTGATTTGCATACAAGCTCACAAAATCGGGCATGCGCATGCGTCACGTGATCCTGAAGAAGCTTGAAAACTTTCATGGACGTCGGGCCATTGGTGGCGCTTTAACTGTCATAAAGGTGAGAAGGCCTCTGTATTACCCTATGCAAAATGACATTTAAATGACTGAAAAATGGGGGGAAAAGAGCAGAGCTTCACCAAATTAGCTGAGCACATGCGCCATATTATTCTAAAGAAGCGTGCAAACTTTTATGGAGATCGGGCCATCAGTGGGGGTGTCACAGTTTAAAAGGTAAAAAAAAAAATGCACCACATTTCCATGATAAATGAGCTAAAAGGGCAACAAACGTTCTTTTTCCTCTCCGAGGCACATGTTAGAAGGCTGGATAAAGTTTTTGGAACGCAGCAGCGCAGACGGCAAGCGCCTAGACCCTATAGTTTTTTTTTTAGAGGCCTTTTTGTGGCCCTTTTTTAGCCACTTATTAGGGGTTCAAGCACTTCAGTGCTGAACACCTATTGTAATTGTTAATTTTCCCATGATGCAACATTCAGACATAAAACTGATCGGGCAGACCAAACCGTAAGTCGTGGAGACTTGAAACTTTGGGGGCTGATAGTACTCACACCGCCTACAGCGTCACCAAGGCCCGCCCCGATCGGCCTGACGGGGGCGCTACAGCGGGCAAAAGTACGAAACGGCTCATAACTCATCAACCGTGAGGCGTAGGCTCAAGTGTCTTATATCGCTGGAATCCTTGGCTCGAGGCGGACCAGATGCATGCCTCGGATTTGCTCGTCACCCTGGGAAAATTTTAGGGTATTTGGGGTTTTTCCAAAAACCTACTTTCGCGAACTAGTCCTAGGTTTTTGGCCCGACCGGAACCAAACCAGTGCGGCAAGATTCTCTGGAGTCTGATTGTCAATAATTATCAAAAAAAAGTGTAAATTTCGCTTCACGGTCCCTAAGGGCCGCCAAAATGTTCGAAGTGGGAGGAGCCCATTTTGCTTAATTGGCTATAACTCGTGAACGGAACGAGATTTTTGCACCAAACTCAGCACACGCATGTACGAGCTCATTCTGTGGTCACGTGAAAAAGGGCGCAGCGACTGGCCACTTGGTGGCGCTATAACTGTTAAAAGGGTGTCAAAATGATGTATTTCTATGGAAAAAACACATGAAATGGCTGAAAGCGGCCATCTTGCTGTCTGATTTGCATACAAGCTCACAAAATCGGGCATGCGCATGCGTCACGTGATCCTGAAGAAGCTTGAAAACTTTCATGGACGTCGGGCCATTGGTGGCGCTTTAACTGTCATAAAGGTGAGAAGGCCTCTGTATTACCCTATGCAAAATGACATTTAAATGACTGAAAAATGGGGGGAAAAGAGCAGAGCTTCACCAAATTAGCTGAGCACATGCGCCATATTATTCTAAAGAAGCGTGCAAACTTTTATGGAGATCGGGCCATCAGTGGGGGTGTCACAGTTTAAAAGGTAAAAAAAAAAATGCACCACATTTCCATGATAAATGAGCTAAAAGGGCAACAAACGTTCTTTTTCCTCTCCGAGGCACATGTTAGAAGGCTGGATAAAGTTTTTGGAACGCAGCAGCGCAGACGGCAAGCGCCTAGACCCTATAGTTTTTTTTTTAGAGGCCTTTTTGTGGCCCTTTTTTAGCCACTTATTAGGGGTTCAAGCACTTCAGTGCTGAACACCTATTGTAATTGTTAATTTTCCCATGATGCAACATTCAGACATAAAACTGATCGGGCAGACCAAACCGTAAGTCGTGGAGACTTGAAACTTTGGGGGCTGATAGTACTCACACCGCCTACAGCGTCACCAAGGCCCGCCCCGATCGGCCTGACGGGGGCGCTACAGCGGGCAAAAGTACGAAACGGCTCATAACTCATCAACCGTGAGGCGTAGGCTCAAGTGTCTTATATCGCTGGAATCCTTGGCTCGAGGCGGACCAGATGCATGCCTCGGATTTGCTCGTCACCCTGGGAAAATTTTAGGGTATTTGGGGTTTTTCCAAAAACCTACTTTCGCGAACTAGTCCTAGGTTTTTGGCCCGACCGGAACCAAACCAGTGCGGCAAGATTCTCTGGAGTCTGATTGTCAATAATTATCAAAAAAAAGTGTAAATTTCGCTTCACGGTCCCTAAGGGCCGCCAAAATGTTCGAAGTGGGAGGAGCCCATTTTGCTTAATTGGCTATAACTCGTGAACGGAACGAGATTTTTGCACCAAACTCAGCACACGCATGTACGAGCTCATTCTGTGGTCACGTGAAAAAGGGCGCAGCGACTGGCCACTTGGTGGCGCTATAACTGTTAAAAGGGTGTCAAAATGATGTATTTCTATGGAAAAAACACATGAAATGGCTGAAAGCGGCCATCTTGCTGTCTGATTTGCATACAAGCTCACAAAATCGGGCATGCGCATGCGTCACGTGATCCTGAAGAAGCTTGAAAACTTTCATGGACGTCGGGCCATTGGTGGCGCTTTAACTGTCATAAAGGTGAGAAGGCCTCTGTATTACCCTATGCAAAATGACATTTAAATGACTGAAAAATGGGGGGAAAAGAGCAGAGCTTCACCAAATTAGCTGAGCACATGCGCCATATTATTCTAAAGAAGCGTGCAAACTTTTATGGAGATCGGGCCATCAGTGGGGGTGTCACAGTTTAAAAGGTAAAAAAAAAAATGCACCACATTTCCATGATAAATGAGCTAAAAGGGCAACAAACGTTCTTTTTCCTCTCCGAGGCACATGTTAGAAGGCTGGATAAAGTTTTTGGAACGCAGCAGCGCAGACGGCAAGCGCCTAGACCCTATAGTTTTTTTTTTAGAGGCCTTTTTGTGGCCCTTTTTTAGCCACTTATTAGGGGTTCAAGCACTTCAGTGCTGAACACCTATTGTAATTGTTAATTTTCCCATGATGCAACATTCAGACATAAAACTGATCGGGCAGACCAAACCGTAAGTCGTGGAGACTTGAAACTTTGGGGGCTGATAGTACTCACACCGCCTACAGCGTCACCAAGGCCCGCCCCGATCGGCCTGACGGGGGCGCTACAGCGGGCAAAAGTACGAAACGGCTCATAACTCATCAACCGTGAGGCGTAGGCTCAAGTGTCTTATATCGCTGGAATCCTTGGCTCGAGGCGGACCAGATGCATGCCTCGGATTTGCTCGTCACCCTGGGAAAATTTTAGGGTATTTGGGGTTTTTCCAAAAACCTACTTTCGCGAACTAGTCCTAGGTTTTTGGCCCGACCGGAACCAAACCAGTGCGGCAAGATTCTCTGGAGTCTGATTGTCAATAATTATCAAAAAAAAGTGTAAATTTCGCTTCACGGTCCCTAAGGGCCGCCAAAATGTTCGAAGTGGGAGGAGCCCATTTTGCTTAATTGGCTATAACTCGTGAACGGAACGAGATTTTTGCACCAAACTCAGCACACGCATGTACGAGCTCATTCTGTGGTCACGTGAAAAAGGGCGCAGCGACTGGCCACTTGGTGGCGCTATAACTGTTAAAAGGGTGTCAAAATGATGTATTTCTATGGAAAAAACACATGAAATGGCTGAAAGCGGCCATCTTGCTGTCTGATTTGCATACAAGCTCACAAAATCGGGCATGCGCATGCGTCACGTGATCCTGAAGAAGCTTGAAAACTTTCATGGACGTCGGGCCATTGGTGGCGCTTTAACTGTCATAAAGGTGAGAAGGCCTCTGTATTACCCTATGCAAAATGACATTTAAATGACTGAAAAATGGGGGGAAAAGAGCAGAGCTTCACCAAATTAGCTGAGCACATGCGCCATATTATTCTAAAGAAGCGTGCAAACTTTTATGGAGATCGGGCCATCAGTGGGGGTGTCACAGTTTAAAAGGTAAAAAAAAAAAATGCACCACATTTCCATGATAAATGAGCTAAAAGGGCAACAAACGTTCTTTTTCCTCTCCGAGGCACATGTTAGAGGGCTGGATAAAGTTTTTGGAACGCAGCAGCGCAGACGGCAAGCGCCTAGACCCTATAGTTTTTTTTTTAGAGGCCTTTTTGTGGCCCTTTTTTAGCCACTTATTAGGGGTTCAAGCACTTCAGTGCTGAACACCTATTGTAATTGTTAATTTTCCCATGATGCAACATTCAGACATAAAACTGATCGGGCAGACCAAACCGTAAGTCGTGGAGACTTGAAACTTTGGGGGCTGATAGTACTCACACCGCCTACAGCGTCACCAAGGCCCGCCCCGATCGGCCTGACGGGGGCGCTACAGCGGGCAAAAGTACGAAACGGCTCATAACTCATCAACCGTGAGGCGTAGGCTCAAGTGTCTTATATCGCTGGAATCCTTGGCTCGAGGCGGACCAGATGCATGCCTCGGATTTGCTCGTCACCCTGGGAAAATTTTAGGGTATTTGGGGTTTTTCCAAAAACCTACTTTCGCGAACTAGTCCTAGGTTTTTGGCCCGACCGGAACCAAACCAGTGCGGCAAGATTCTCTGGAGTCTGATTGTCAATAATTATCAAAAAAAAGTGTAAATTTCGCTTCACGGTCCCTAAGGGCCGCCAAAATGTTCGAAGTGGGAGGAGCCCATTTTGCTTAATTGGCTATAACTCGTGAACGGAACGAGATTTTTGCACCAAACTCAGCACACGCATGTACGAGCTCATTCTGTGGTCACGTGAAAAAGGGCGCAGCGACTGGCCACTTGGTGGCGCTATAACTGTTAAAAGGGTGTCAAAATGATGTATTTCTATGGAAAAAACACATGAAATGGCTGAAAGCGGCCATCTTGCTGTCTGATTTGCATACAAGCTCACAAAATCGGGCATGCGCATGCGTCACGTGATCCTGAAGAAGCTTGAAAACTTTCATGGACGTCGGGCCATTGGTGGCGCTTTAACTGTCATAAAGGTGAGAAGGCCTCTGTATTACCCTATGCAAAATGACATTTAAATGACTGAAAAATGGGGGGAAAAGAGCAGAGCTTCACCAAATTAGCTGAGCACATGCGCCATATTATTCTAAAGAAGCGTGCAAACTTTTATGGAGATCGGGCCATCAGTGGGGGTGTCACAGTTTAAAAGGTAAAAAAAAAAAATGCACCACATTTCCATGATAAATGAGCTAAAAGGGCAACAAACGTTCTTTTTCCTCTCCGAGGCACATGTTAGAGGGCTGGATAAAGTTTTTGGAACGCAGCAGCGCAGACGGCAAGCGCCTAGACCCTATAGTTTTTTTTTTAGAGGCCTTTTTGTGGCCCTTTTTTAGCCACTTATTAGGGGTTCAAGCACTTCAGTGCTGAACACCTATTGTAATTGTTAATTTTCCCATGATGCAACATTCAGACATAAAACTGATCGGGCAGACCAAACCGTAAGTCGTGGAGACTTGAAACTTTGGGGGCTGATAGTACTCACACCGCCTACAGCGTCACCAAGGCCCGCCCCGATCGGCCTGACGGGGGCGCTACAGCGGGCAAAAGTACGAAACGGCTCATAACTCATCAACCGTGAGGCGTAGGCTCAAGTGTCTTATATCGCTGGAATCCTTGGCTCGAGGCGGACCAGATGCATGCCTCGGATTTGCTCGTCACCCTGGGAAAATTTTAGGGTATTTGGGGTTTTTCCAAAAACCTACTTTCGCGAACTAGTCCTAGGTTTTTGGCCCGACCGGAACCAAACCAGTGCGGCAAGATTCTCTGGAGTCTGATTGTCAATAATTATCAAAAAAAAGTGTAAATTTCGCTTCACGGTCCCTAAGGGCCGCCAAAATGTTCGAAGTGGGAGGAGCCCATTTTGCTTAATTGGCTATAACTCGTGAACGGAACGAGATTTTTGCACCAAACTCAGCACACGCATGTACGAGCTCATTCTGTGGTCACGTGAAAAAGGGCGCAGCGACTGGCCACTTGGTGGCGCTATAACTGTTAAAAGGGTGTCAAAATGATGTATTTCTATGGAAAAAACACATGAAATGGCTGAAAGCGGCCATCTTGCTGTCTGATTTGCATACAAGCTCACAAAATCGGGCATGCGCATGCGTCACGTGATCCTGAAGAAGCTTGAAAACTTTCATGGACGTCGGGCCATTGGTGGCGCTTTAACTGTCATAAAGGTGAGAAGGCCTCTGTATTACCCTATGCAAAATGACATTTAAATGACTGAAAAATGGGGGGAAAAGAGCAGAGCTTCACCAAATTAGCTGAGCACATGCGCCATATTATTCTAAAGAAGCGTGCAAACTTTTATGGAGATCGGGCCATCAGTGGGGGTGTCACAGTTTAAAAGGTAAAAAAAAAAAATGCACCACATTTCCATGATAAATGAGCTAAAAGGGCAACAAACGTTCTTTTTCCTCTCCGAGGCACATGTTAGAAGGCTGGATAAAGTTTTTGGAACGCAGCAGCGCAGACGGCAAGCGCCTAGACCCTATAGTTTTTTTTTTAGAGGCCTTTTTGTGGCCCTTTTTTAGCCACTTATTAGGGGTTCAAGCACTTCAGTGCTGAACACCTATTGTAATTGTTAATTTTCCCATGATGCAACATTCAGACATAAAACTGATCGGGCAGACCAAACCGTAAGTCGTGGAGACTTGAAACTTTGGGGGCTGATAGTACTCACACCGCCTACAGCGTCACCAAGGCCCGCCCCGATCGGCCTGACGGGGGCGCTACAGCGGGCAAAAGTACGAAACGGCTCATAACTCATCAACCGTGAGGCGTAGGCTCAAGTGTCTTATATCGCTGGAATCCTTGGCTCGAGGCGGACCAGATGCATGCCTCGGATTTGCTCGTCACCCTGGGAAAATTTTAGGGTATTTGGGGTTTTTCCAAAAACCTACTTTCGCGAACTAGTCCTAGGTTTTTGGCCCGACCGGAACCAAACCAGTGCGGCAAGATTCTCTGGAGTCTGATTGTCAATAATTATCAAAAAAAAGTGTAAATTTCGCTTCACGGTCCCTAAGGGCCGCCAAAATGTTCGAAGTGGGAGGAGCCCATTTTGCTTAATTGGCTATAACTCGTGAACGGAACGAGATTTTTGCACCAAACTCAGCACACGCATGTACGAGCTCATTCTGTGGTCACGTGAAAAAGGGCGCAGCGACTGGCCACTTGGTGGCGCTATAACTGTTAAAAGGGTGTCAAAATGATGTATTTCTATGGAAAAAACACATGAAATGGCTGAAAGCGGCCATCTTGCTGTCTGATTTGCATACAAGCTCACAAAATCGGGCATGCGCATGCGTCACGTGATCCTGAAGAAGCTTGAAAACTTTCATGGACGTCGGGCCATTGGTGGCGCTTTAACTGTCATAAAGGTGAGAAGGCCTCTGTATTACCCTATGCAAAATGACATTTAAATGACTGAAAAATGGGGGGAAAAGAGCAGAGCTTCACCAAATTAGCTGAGCACATGCGCCATATTATTCTAAAGAAGCGTGCAAACTTTTATGGAGATCGGGCCATCAGTGGGGGTGTCACAGTTTAAAAGGTAAAAAAAAAAAATGCACCACATTTCCATGATAAATGAGCTAAAAGGGCAACAAACGTTCTTTTTCCTCTCCGAGGCACATGTTAGAAGGCTGGATAAAGTTTTTGGAACGCAGCAGCGCAGACGGCAAGCGCCTAGACCCTATAGTTTTTTTTTTAGAGGCCTTTTTGTGGCCCTTTTTTAGCCACTTATTAGGGGTTCAAGCACTTCAGTGCTGAACACCTATTGTAATTGTTAATTTTCCCATGATGCAACATTCAGACATAAAACTGATCGGGCAGACCAAACCGTAAGTCGTGGAGACTTGAAACTTTGGGGGCTGATAGTACTCACACCGCCTACAGCGTCACCAAGGCCCGCCCCGATCGGCCTGACGGGGGCGCTACAGCGGGCAAAAGTACGAAACGGCTCATAACTCATCAACCGTGAGGCGTAGGCTCAAGTGTCTTATATCGCTGGAATCCTTGGCTCGAGGCGGACCAGATGCATGCCTCGGATTTGCTCGTCACCCTGGGAAAATTTTAGGGTATTTGGGGTTTTTCCAAAAACCTACTTTCGCGAACTAGTCCTAGGTTTTTGGCCCGACCGGAACCAAACCAGTGCGGCAAGATTCTCTGGAGTCTGATTGTCAATAATTATCAAAAAAAAGTGTAAATTTCGCTTCACGGTCCCTAAGGGCCGCCAAAATGTTCGAAGTGGGAGGAGCCCATTTTGCTTAATTGGCTATAACTCGTGAACGGAACGAGATTTTTGCACCAAACTCAGCACACGCATGTACGAGCTCATTCTGTGGTCACGTGAAAAAGGGCGCAGCGACTGGCCACTTGGTGGCGCTATAACTGTTAAAAGGGTGTCAAAATGATGTATTTCTATGGAAAAAACACATGAAATGGCTGAAAGCGGCCATCTTGCTGTCTGATTTGCATACAAGCTCACAAAATCGGGCATGCGCATGCGTCACGTGATCCTGAAGAAGCTTGAAAACTTTCATGGACGTCGGGCCATTGGTGGCGCTTTAACTGTCATAAAGGTGAGAAGGCCTCTGTATTACCCTATGCAAAATGACATTTAAATGACTGAAAAATGGGGGGAAAAGGAGCAGAGCTTCACCAAATTAGCTGAGCACATGCGCCATATTATTCTAAAGAAGCGTGCAAACTTTTATGGAGATCGGGCCATCAGTGGGGGTGTCACAGTTTAAAAGGTAAAAAAAAAAATGCACCACATTTCCATGATAAATGAGCTAAAAGGGCAACAAACGTTCTTTTTCCTCTCCGAGGCACATGTTAGAGGGCTGGATAAAGTTTTTGGAACGCAGCAGCGCAGACGGCAAGCGCCTAGACCCTATAGTTTTTTTTTTAGAGGCCTTTTTGTGGCCCTTTTTTAGCCACTTATTAGGGGTTCAAGCACTTCAGTGCTGAACACCTATTGTAATTGTTAATTTTCCCATGATGCAACATTCAGACATAAAACTGATCGGGCAGACCAAACCGTAAGTCGTGGAGACTTGAAACTTTGGGGGCTGATAGTACTCACACCGCCTACAGCGTCACCAAGGCCCGCCCCGATCGGCCTGACGGGGGCGCTACAGCGGGCAAAAGTACGAAACGGCTCATAACTCATCAACCGTGAGGCGTAGGCTCAAGTGTCTTATATCGCTGGAATCCTTGGCTCGAGGCGGACCAGATGCATGCCTCGGATTTGCTCGTCACCCTGGGAAAATTTTAGGGTATTTGGGGTTTTTCCAAAAACCTACTTTCGCGAACTAGTCCTAGGTTTTTGGCCCGACCGGAACCAAACCAGTGCGGCAAGATTCTCTGGAGTCTGATTGTCAATAATTATCAAAAAAAAGTGTAAATTTCGCTTCACGGTCCCTAAGGGCCGCCAAAATGTTCGAAGTGGGAGGAGCCCATTTTGCTTAATTGGCTATAACTCGTGAACGGAACGAGATTTTTGCACCAAACTCAGCACACGCATGTACGAGCTCATTCTGTGGTCACGTGAAAAAGGGCGCAGCGACTGGCCACTTGGTGGCGCTATAACTGTTAAAAGGGTGTCAAAATGATGTATTTCTATGGAAAAAACACATGAAATGGCTGAAAGCGGCCATCTTGCTGTCTGATTTGCATACAAGCTCACAAAATCGGGCATGCGCATGCGTCACGTGATCCTGAAGAAGCTTGAAAACTTTCATGGACGTCGGGCCATTGGTGGCGCTTTAACTGTCATAAAGGTGAGAAGGCCTCTGTATTACCCTATGCAAAATGACATTTAAATGACTGAAAAATGGGGGGAAAAGAGCAGAGCTTCACCAAATTAGCTGAGCACATGCGCCATATTATTCTAAAGAAGCGTGCAAACTTTTATGGAGATCGGGCCATCAGTGGGGGTGTCACAGTTTAAAAGGTAAAAAAAAAAAATGCACCACATTTCCATGATAAATGAGCTAAAAGGGCAACAAACGTTCTTTTTCCTCTCCGAGGCACATGTTAGAGGGCTGGATAAAGTTTTTGGAACGCAGCAGCGCAGACGGCAAGCGCCTAGACCCTATAGTTTTTTTTTTAGAGGCCTTTTTGTGGCCCTTTTTTAGCCACTTATTAGGGGTTCAAGCACTTCAGTGCTGAACACCTATTGTAATTGTTAATTTTCCCATGATGCAACATTCAGACATAAAACTGATCGGGCAGACCAAACCGTAAGTCGTGGAGACTTGAAACTTTGGGGGCTGATAGTACTCACACCGCCTACAGCGTCACCAAGGCCCGCCCCGATCGGCCTGACGGGGGCGCTACAGCGGGCAAAAGTACGAAACGGCTCATAACTCATCAACCGTGAGGCGTAGGCTCAAGTGTCTTATATCGCTGGAATCCTTGGCTCGAGGCGGACCAGATGCATGCCTCGGATTTGCTCGTCACCCTGGGAAAATTTTAGGGTATTTGGGGTTTTTCCAAAAACCTACTTTCGCGAACTAGTCCTAGGTTTTTGGCCCGACCGGAACCAAACCAGTGCGGCAAGATTCTCTGGAGTCTGATTGTCAATAATTATCAAAAAAAAGTGTAAATTTCGCTTCACGGTCCCTAAGGGCCGCCAAAATGTTCGAAGTGGGAGGAGCCCATTTTGCTTAATTGGCTATAACTCGTGAACGGAACGAGATTTTTGCACCAAACTCAGCACACGCATGTACGAGCTCATTCTGTGGTCACGTGAAAAAGGGCGCAGCGACTGGCCACTTGGTGGCGCTATAACTGTTAAAAGGGTGTCAAAATGATGTATTTCTATGGAAAAAACACATGAAATGGCTGAAAAGCGGCCATCTTGCTGTCTGATTTGCATACAAGCTCACAAAATCGGGCATGCGCATGCGTCACGTGATCCTGAAGAAGCTTGAAAACTTTCATGGACGTCGGGCCATTGGTGGCGCTTTAACTGTCATAAAGGTGAGAAGGCCTCTGTATTACCCTATGCAAAATGACATTTAAATGACTGAAAAATGGGGGGAAAAGAGCAGAGCTTCACCAAATTAGCTGAGCACATGCGCCATATTATTCTAAAGAAGCGTGCAAACTTTTATGGAGATCGGGCCATCAGTGGGGGTGTCACAGTTTAAAAGGTAAAAAAAAAAATGCACCACATTTCCATGATAAATGAGCTAAAAGGGCAACAAACGTTCTTTTTCCTCTCCGAGGCACATGTTAGAAGGCTGGATAAAGTTTTTGGAACGCAGCAGCGCAGACGGCAAGCGCCTAGACCCTATAGTTTTTTTTTTAGAGGCCTTTTTGTGGCCCTTTTTTAGCCACTTATTAGGGGTTCAAGCACTTCAGTGCTGAACACCTATTGTAATTGTTAATTTTCCCATGATGCAACATTCAGACATAAAACTGATCGGGCAGACCAAACCGTAAGTCGTGGAGACTTGAAACTTTGGGGGCTGATAGTACTCACACCGCCTACAGCGTCACCAAGGCCCGCCCCGATCGGCCTGACGGGGGCGCTACAGCGGGCAAAAGTACGAAACGGCTCATAACTCATCAACCGTGAGGCGTAGGCTCAAGTGTCTTATATCGCTGGAATCCTTGGCTCGAGGCGGACCAGATGCATGCCTCGGATTTGCTCGTCACCCTGGGAAAATTTTAGGGTATTTGGGGTTTTTCCAAAAACCTACTTTCGCGAACTAGTCCTAGGTTTTTGGCCCGACCGGAACCAAACCAGTGCGGCAAGATTCTCTGGAGTCTGATTGTCAATAATTATCAAAAAAAGTGTAAATTTCGCTTCACGGTCCCTAAGGGCCG